>NC_030435.2:20022726-20097726 GCF_001660625.3 Ictalurus punctatus
ATATATATATAATTTAAAATGTGTCTATAGCATAAAACATGAGAAACGAAAGCAAGTTTGTGTTTCTGTGCACTAAACTCGGCCTCGCATGTGAAGATCTCTGTTGAGTGATCGTGTTGCAGGTTGAAAACTGGAAGTTGACATTCAAATCCTCTTAATTGAAATCCACCTTTTGTCTTTCGCCATTTATAATTTCGGCCTCGACGTCACTTGAAAGCTGATAGCCTACTACAATGACGTTGCAGACCTGCCTGCGCGAGGGCGTGACGTAGAGAGAGGCTCAGTAGGACGCGGTTCATTTGTGGTGATTCGATTCTTATGAACAAACCGTTTAGGTGAATCGATTCGAGCGATGGTTGTTAAATTTAATTAAAATAAACGCAAATATTATGTAGTAGGCAATAATAATTTCAGAGGTTTACGGGTTTATATCGACAATTTGTATACATAATAGCCATGTCTGTAAAGATGCAAAGATGGCGCTCCTCACTCCAGTTCTTTTAATAGTCCAAAATAACGGGCTGTAATGAACACAGATGGTCAGTGTTATACAAACCAGATACTACTACTAAACACTCACACCAGATACTACTACTACTACTAATATATAATAAGTATACACACCACTATATATATATATATATATATATATATATATATATATATATATATATATATATATATATATATATACACACACACATATACATATATAATGTGCGTGTGTGTGTATGTATATATATATATATATATATATATATATATATATACACACATATAATATACATATGTGTGTATGTATGTGTATATATATATATATATATATATATATATATATATATATATATATATATATATATATATATATATATATATATATATATATAATTTCATTAATAGGACATCCATATTTTGAAGAAAACCATTCAATCCAGTACGGGTCATTTTGACCCCCTTTATGCATTCGTGAAGGTTTTTTTGGTTCATGCATTGTAGGGTTAAATATCAAAAATCTAAAGGGTGTGCATTATAACTGTCACCTACATGAACACTTTCCAGTTGGTTATATGACTGTAAGTCATTCCCTTCAAATGCTATTGAAGTTAGAATCGTGTATAACAATGTCGTATGTAACTTTAGAGACGGTCCCTTAATTTCCGCATATCTGCGAATATCGAACGTCCATCAAACCAACTTTATTCCAGTACTACTAACCATATATGCCAGTTGCTATTACTAATCACACAAACCAGATACTACCATTAATCTCATAAACCAGATACTACTACTAATCACATAAACCAGATACTACCATTAATCACACAAACCAGATACTACTACTAATCACACAACCAGATAGTAATATAGCAAATAGTAATTTTCCTTCACGCTTTTCGTTAGTTCTTACGAGTTGCGAATCGATTCTTTTGGAACGGAATCGGTTCCTTCCACAAATCGTCCATCGCTACAATCCGAGGTGAGTTTTTGCCGTGGTGTGTGCGTGTGTGTGTGTGTGTGTGTTCGTTCTTCAGACAGGAAAACCTCACAGAGACGGGTTTGTACACCAACATGTAGCTTTATCACACCTCCACCACCACCGCAATGACCAGGCCTCCGTTATCACCGTCCACATCACCGTAAAGACACGACGCTATTCTCCCGGATCCGATGGAGGGAGCAGTGAGGGTGGCCGAGGCCGGAGGGAGCTCATCCTCAGCCGGGGCCGCTGTGGCGGAGGACACGGAGACCGTCATTGGAGTCGGATACGGGATAGAAGGTGTGTGAGAGCGTTTGGGTTGTTTCTTTTTCTCGTTCTTTCACGCTGTTAATGTTGAAAATAAGCGTTTTCCGTGCTGTCACGAGAGGAATCTGAAGCAGAACGTTATCCGGTGGAGGAAAAAAAAAGGCTAAAATTGCGCGCGCGCGCGTTCTCGTGGGTTCTACAAGAATACACAATGAAGGACAACATGAAGAAATCCTTCAGATTATTAGAGTTAATGGTTTGGTGCTGTTTTATTTGCGGTTCCTGCTTTTCCTCTGCGTGTGTGTGTGTGTGTGTGTGTGTGTGTGTGTGTTGACAGCTGTGAGTTTCACCCTGAGGGAGGTTGTTGTAGTCCCACACTACAACCTGACTGCTCTCTCTCAGGTCCGGTGATTCCCTGCAGTTTTGGCCCATGCTGTGCTGCAGGATCTGCATGCTCCTCCTTGGTTCCTTCCCGCTGTGCAGATCTGTGCTCATCTCATTATAGGAAGGACTTCCTGCACAGCTGTTTCTGATCATGTATGCCAAGCGGCATGTCTTCATATTTATCCACCCATCTCTCATAATGCTTTTCCATAGAACCACAGGGTGTGATGCAGTACGGTAACGAATCCGTCGTCCCACGTCTTGTCATTCTCTTGCACTGCGTGACGAAGTACCCATGCTGAGTTTAGTTACCCCTCTTGCCTGTGTATCCCTAATGAACGGGGATTAAAAAAAAAAAAACAACAACAGCTAAGAATAGTGCACAGTGGGTAGCATAGCATTCACACTTTTCATTTGAGAGCTCGGGTTACTCTCCGTGCAAACTTTTTCATGTGCTCCGCGTGTTCACGTGGGGTTCCTCAGGGTTCTCTGGTTTCCTCCGAGCTCCCAAAAGCATGCAGCAGGTGGGTTGGTGAGCTATCATTTTGATTAGAAAGGTTTTTAGAGCAAGAATCACTTCCATCCATTTTCCATACCGCTTATCCTGGATCTCAGGGGCGCAAGGCAGGGGACAGCCTGGACGGGATGCCAACCCATCGCAGGGCACAATTGCACACACATTCACACACTAGGGGCAATTTGGAAATGCCAGTCAGTTTACAATTCATGTCTTTGGACTTTGGACTGGAGGAGGAAACCGGAGTACCCGGAGGAAACCCCAAAGCATGGGGAGAACACGCACGCTGGCGGGATAGGAACCCCGGAGGTGCCAGGCAACACTATGGTTTAGTGTTGTCAACCATATGTGCTGCACCGTGTGTATTTTGAGATTAAGACTCGGTTACAGAAAGCAGGAGACTTATTGTATTTTTTCTGTGTGTGTGATAAAGTATTGGCGCACTTGGCTTCATGCGGGTTGCAGACCAACAAACTCGGCGTGTGTTTTTTCCCCATTAGACAAGTAACAGGGTCGGGGTTCGATTCCCACCGTGGCCCTGTGTGTGCGCGGAGTTTGCATGTTCTCCCCGTGCTGCGGGGGTTTCCTCCAGGTACTCCGGTTTCCTCCCCCAGTCTAAAGACATGCATGGTAGGCTGATTGGCGTGTCCAAAGTGTCCGTAGTGTATGAATGGGTGTGTGAGTGTGTATGTGAGTGTGCCCTGCGATGGATTGGCACTCTGTCCAGGGTGTACCCCGAATTGTGCCCGATGCTCCCTGGGAAATGCTCCAGATTTCCCCGTGACCCTGAAAAGGAGAAGCGGTATAGAGGATGGATGGATGAATTCAATATTACCAGCCCGTACAGGATTTCGTGGAGCGAGCACTACCGATGATGATGATGATGATGATGATAGCGCTTAAAACGATGTCCTTGAAGCACAGAGCTCAAATCCAGAAACACTTCAGTACTCAGTCATGCTTCTTGCACAGTGTGTGTTAGAGCGGAGATCTGAAGTGTGTGATATACCCCTACCCCTCGGGACGTTATTATAATCTATTATCGACAGGCTTATTATAAAGACAGATTCTTATGAAATGAGAGTGCAGTGATGTGGTGAGAGCTGGCAGCGTTGATGAGGGGAAAAGAGAGGAAGTACAGTACGTAACGGTGCATTAGTGAAAGTCATAATTTAGTTAAAAGGTCACCAAGAAAGAAAAAAAAAAAAAAAACCCTGGAATTATTATACAAATGTATTATACAAGATTATGTGGAAAATTGCAGCTGCATGATGGTTATAACACAATCAGCACACCAATCAAGTTAAAAGGTTCCCACTGTGTGTTTTCCCGTTTTAAGCATACACCAGTACACTGGCAAAACAGTTTCCCCTTAAGTCTACTTGACTATGAACTGTAATCACCCATAATCCCCTTTCATAATAATCCCGGTTACTGGTTTTGCTGCAGTGCTGTGTGAAGGTTTGCTGTTCCCACTGCTGGCCTGTTTTCATTTCTGTGCATGTGAGTGAAGTTTTCAGCCTCAGATGTGCTCATTCCCGCTCCAAGCTCACAACCCACACACACACACACACACACACACACACAGCCACAAGGCTTTTCCAGGTGTGTGAGAAGTCCTCAGATGAAGGACCGATGTGCATGGTATAGAGCACAAAATGAAAGCCTACAGGCAACAAATATCAGATTCCTATCGGATTCCTGTTCTCGGCTGACAGGAGCGGAATCGGATATAGTCCTCTGCAGTGGTATCCCATCCACCTCAGGGTTCGTCATGCTATGCATTCTGAGATGCTTTTCAGCTTAGCACGGTTGTAAACAGTGCTTATTTGAGTTCCCATAGTCTTCCTGTCAGCTCGAAGCAGTCTGGGCATTCTTCAGGGCATTTTTCTTTGAAGGCGATCACTGGATGTGTTTTTTGAAGACTCGAATCCGCATGATTTTACGCACCGCACGTCTGCCACATGATTGGCTGATTGGATAATTGCATGAACGAGCAGGTGATGGAAAGTGGAAGCGGACGAGTTTACTCTCCACTAAGAAGCGCAAATAAACAAATGCGATCGAAAACGTTAGCACTCGTGCGTGTGATAATAAGAAATTCTCTAGGCAAGTTCTGTGCGCTCCGAGCATCATTAGGATAAAACTTATCGTCATAATTTTGTTCTAATGCTCATGTTATGTGGGCTCAGTGTGATGTTTTGGCTTGATAATTATAAATGAAGCGGTTATTCCATACAGACCCAGAGCTACATGAAGAATCTTTACCACTTAGACTTGCAGCGATGGTGAGAGAAATCCCACGCTCAGGCTCGTTTACATCATGTACCGCAGATGAGAAACGACTCGGCACTTTATAGGCCTGAAGTGCGGCCCCTGCTGTAGGCGTTTATCCCACAGGGATTCTCTCGTAAACGTGTCTGTGATTCTGCATTCTCTGCATAACTCGGAGCGCTGAAAGTTAAAACGTGGTGTTAATAGTCTGATGTCACGGAAGATTACAGCGCAGCAGCCCTGTGGTGAATAGTCCTGCCGTGAAAGGCAGGAGGAGATGAGAGGCGTGTGAGGATGAAACTTGTTTTAAAGCCCTACAGGAAATTTGACTCCACAGATGTTTGCTCCTGGGGTTGTGTATCGTTCCTTTTGAGACAATGCGATGATCATCTTACACGATCCAGTGTACAAAGTACACAGTTCAGGCAGCCAGTGATTCAATGCACAATGATCCAGCGCTCTCAGCGTATGATGATGTGATTCAGTGCAAACGATTTGATGCTAATAAAAAAAAGTGTTAACTTTAAGAAGCGCGTATGCCACACCTCCTTCTCTCGGACTGAGATGTGTTTAGGCCACACCTCCTTCACTTTGACTGACAGGTGTTTAGGCCACACCTCCTTCACTGACTGACATGTTCAGGCCTCGCCTCCACTGTGACTGACAGATGTTGAGGCCACGCCTCCTTTACTGTGACTGACAGATGTTTAGGCCACGCCTCCTTCACTGTAACTGACAGATGTTGAGGCCACACCTCCCTCACAGTAACTGACAGATATTTAGGCCACACCTCCCTCACTGTAACTGACAGATATTGAGGCCACGCCTCTTTCTCTGTAACTGACAGATGTTGAGGCCACACCTCCCTCACAGTAACTGACAGATGTTGAGGCCACATCTCCCTCACAGTAACTGACAGATGTTTAGGCCACACCTCCCTCACAGTAACTGACAGATGTTTAGGCCACACCTCCCTCACAGTAACTGACAGATATTGAGGCCACGCCTCTTTCTCTGTAACTGACAGATGTTGAGGCCACACCTCCCTCACAGTAACTGACAGATGTTGAGGCCACACCTCCCTCACTGTAACTGACAGATGTTGAGGCCACGTCTCTTTCGCTGCAGCTGACAGATGATAAGGCCACGCCTCCTTCATGGTTACTGACAGCCACAGAGCAGCACTAAGGCAGAGAAATGCTATAAAAAATGCAGCCATTTTTTCATTGTTCTCTTCAAAGCCACACCAAAACTCGAAAAGCCTAAGGCTAATGAAAGAGACGGAGTTTTCTGAATTGACAGGCAATTAGAGATACCTTCTTGTCCTGACTGGTTGGATCTAGTTTTTCTTTTTCTTCCTGTATACACTTCCTGACGTACCATAGGAACTGTTTTAATTGTAAGCAGATGTTTTATTGCAGTCGGGCTTTGGTTCGTTTGCTGTTTGGTTTACGTCGTTTTCACACTGCACGTAATTCATCAACCCAAAAAGCAGTAAACTATTGGCTGAGGGGCATGTACAACTGAAACCTCTTTCACACGGCAACAAAAAATGGAAACGAGCTTTTTCCAAGTGCATGCAGTAATCACAAACATCACCTGAGCCGGCACTCCGTAATTATATAAATAATTCGCTTAAAACATTTCATATTTCCAGGTTTTATTTCCTCTTTATGTTTATCCGTTCAACTCTCCAGAACGCACGGCATTTCTGCAGCGCTTGAGCTTGCATCTACAAAAAATACATGGCATGTCTGATTCACTTCCTGCGTTTGAGTTGATTCAGAGTCACATCACCTTCTCACTGCAATAAAAGCATGCTAGAGTTCACTTTGCTTCCTTGCTTCTCTGCACAGCGGTCTCTCGCTTTCGTACTGTCTAATACGAGAGTTTGGATGGTGCTGCAGCACTGCAGAGCGCAATGACTCAGTGATTCAGTGACTCAGTGATTCAATGACTCAGTGATTAAGTGATTCAGTGCCTGCCTTGGAGTGAAACAGTGTTACCACAGCGTTCAACCTGCAGCACATGCATCTCTGCTGGATGCAATGGCCTCCATCAGTGCACACACACACACACACACACACACACACACACACACATACACACACACCGTGGCAGACATGTTTACACTCGAGCGCCATCACACGGCACGCTCAAGCATTGTTCCTTTCGTTATTCGCTGTTGTGTGACGTTGACGCATTTCTTGAGCTTTCGTTGTAGGAAGCAAATGGCCGCTATGTGTCGTGTGTCCGATGATGACACAAACACAATCATTTTACACAATAACGTATCTCCTGTGAGTGCTGTTGTTTATCTTTTAACATGTTTTCTGCAGGATAAAAGCCTTTTAATGATGGCCAGAGCGGATGAGCGCTCATTAAATATGAATGGCCTCGAGTGAAAAGGGATTCATCGCCAGCATATTCACAGTAACAGCTAAAAATAACCGTCTATATTTAGAGCTCAAAGCCTTTTGTTAAACATCCTTGAAGGCTGTGTAGAAATAAACAACAACAATGTATAACTTTGGGAAAGCTGGACGAACTGGTGGTTTGCAACGGAAACATTTTTCCTGCCCTGAATCGCGTTTACAGACAGGAACGCGACTCCTCCGTATCTCCTCCGTGACTCTGAGGGCGTGCCGGTGTCCTGATTGCTGAAATCCACAGTCTCTGTGCCGAAACACCACCACTTAAGCTTCATCAGCACGAGTTGCAATACATCATTAGTGTGGTGCCGGAACGCCTCTCGTTTCATCCTCAGAGTCTTGCTCAAGTCCCAAACCCCCCTCTCTGTCTCTCCCGGTCCTCATTCAGGATCACGTCTGGTCTGATCTCAGCTGTTGGCTTTTTAAATCATCTGGAAGCAGTGTTTCTTGGTGAGGAGGATTTCTGTCTGCGTTTTGTGTTCGATGCTGCACTGATTTATTCCTCAACCTGCACAGAGATTTCATTCCTCAGGGTTCGCTCCTGAGCTCGGGTTACTGTTTGTGTGGCGTGTCACGTGTTCACATGGTCTCCCTGTCACCATGGGGGTTTCGTCCTAGTTCTCTCCGGTTCTCTGTCGCCTCCCAAGAACATTCCAGTAGGTGGATTGGCTGTGCTAAATTGTCCCAAGCTGTGAATGAGTGTGTGAAGGTGTGTGGTGCCCAGTGATAGCGTCACATCCAGGCTGCGTTCCCACCTCAAGCCTTCTTCCACATACACAAGCTCAGAGATGCCCATGATTGGCTAGTGTCACTGTGATTGATAGGAGAGAGAGACTAAACTGTCCCTTACACTTAGAGAGCATGACCTAGTGCTAGTGATATTTACAAGCACTGCTTCATCATTCAGCTATTTCTTTCAGAATTTCATTGCAGCTGATCTGGTTAATTGACCAGCCAATCAGATAAAAGAACAGCGTCAATCGGAGCACTTCTTCCGTGATGTAGTCGTATTCTCACTGTGATTGTTCCAGTCATCTGGTTAAAAAATAAATGTAACCCCACGTTCACGGAGTTGCTTTACGATCTGCGGTGTAAAAATCCCCCATATACTCCAGTGTTCTGTTTGGGATTTTCGTCTACAGTCATTTGCTGCAGAGAAACAGGGATGTGAGAGCGCTATTAGAATAATGACACAGGCGCTTTTAATGTGGAAGTGAAACGTGGTCATTAAAATTGTCTGCATTCTAGATTGCTTCTGATATTTAATCATACGTAGCGTCAATCATAATTCAACACCCCGCCCCCCATCAAACCATTGAAGAAACGTCTTAGGTTTTCTCTAACAAAAATAATTTGTGTACTATTCATAGTATAATGCATGTGCCAAAGGTATTCATCCATCCATCCATCCATTTTCTGTACCGCTTATCCTACTGAGTCGCAGGGAATCTGGAGCCTACCCCAGGGAGCATGGACGGGGTGCCAGTCAGTCGCAGGGTACAATCACACCCACACACCCATTCATACACTACGGACATTTTGGACTTGCCAATCAGCCTACCGTGTATGTCTTTGGACTGTGGGTTGAAACCGGAAACAGGGACGCGTCAGGAATCGAACCCCCAACCCTGGAGGTGTGACGCGAACGTGCTAATTGTTAAAAAAAAAAAAAAAGAAGAGTTTTCTCTTAGAGACGAGTGATTTAATGGCCTGCTCGAGTTAGGTAATGGCCGTATAATCAAAAAACACTTAGAAGGAGGATTAAGCCCAGTCAGGGCCAAAAAAAACCACATAAGCACTTAAGAACAGTATTCATTTATGGTCTGGAACAATCGAGCAATTGACATATGAGCAAACCGACACAGATGTTTGAGTGGAAGCTAAACTTTTTAGAGCAGTCTTTATCACAGTAAGAATATGAAGGAGTTGACTAAGATCCTCTACTAGTGTCTCCTACCAGGAAAGGCAGACCTCTCCAGGCAATTTGGGGGCGCCAGTCATTTAGAAATGAATGTTTGATATAAAGAAAAAATGTACTATGTAAGAACTTTTCCTGTTCTTGTGTACGTTATTCATTTCGATAACGGATTTCTTGGGGTGCCAATAATTCTGGAGCCGACTGAAGATAGGTACAACACATGCATGAAGGGATTGAATCTTGGCTTGTGTGATTGGTTTGTATTGGTGGGAGGTAGAGTCTGTAAAGAGGACTCGGCTGACTGATTTCTGTTTATGGGACGTGAAGAGCAGGTTAAGTGCAGGTCGAGACCGGAGACACTGCTGCGTGAGTGAAGAAGAAATCATCTCGCTGTGTTTCTTTCCTCTTTCTCTTCTGTTCTCAGCTCCAGAAATCTGCATTTGCTCACACGAGCGTTAATCCACTGCTGCCTGGTGTAAATATCAGCTCGTGAACCGGTGTGCCGATTTGGTTTGTCAAGCCGTCTCTTTCTATTTGTCTGTCAGTCTGCATATCTCTCTGTCTGTCTGAGCGTCTCTCTCTGTCTGTATGACTCTGTCTATCTCTTTTCTCTCTATATGTTTGTAAAGCTGTCTGTCTCTCTCTCTCTCGCTTTGTTTGTGTCTGTCTATTTATTTCTATCTGTCTTTCTCTATCTATTTATCTATCTAGCTCTGACAGCCTTTGTCTGTGTCTGTCATGGACTCTCATGGACTGTCATCTCTCTCTGTCTCTCTCTCTTTCTCTTTCTGTCCCTCTGTATGTCTGTGTGACTGTGTTTATCTCAGTCCGTCCATCTATCTGTTTATCTGTCTTTATGTCTCGGTCTGAGCACCTGTCTGTTTCTTTCTCTGTCTTACTCTACCTATTTGTCTGTATAACTGAGACAGTCTCTGTCTGGCTCTCTCTTTCTGTCTGTCTCTCTCTCAGTCTGTCTGTCTGTCTTTCTCTCTCTCTCTCTCTCTCTCTCTGCATCTTTATCTGTCAGTTAGTCTTTTTCTATTTCTCTGTCCGTCTATCTGTCTGTCCGCCCGCATGTCTGTCCGTCTGTCTGTCCGACTGTCTGCACGGCTGTCTGTCCGTCTGTCTGTCCGTCTATCTCAGCCTGTGGATGTGTGTGAGTGTGTGTGTGTGTGTGTGTGTGTGTGTGTGTGTGTGAGAGAGATTAGAACAGTGGTGTATGAAATGGCTTTTCTGTCATTAAAGGCAAAGCTGATGCTGCAGTTCAGATTGAAAGTAATATCTCGGCTCACTCGTTTAGAACGGTCACAGCTGGGTCTGAGGGGTCGTGTGATGATGTCATATATCTCGTCATGTCACATGACCAGTGCCAGTTTGGGGTATTGTATCAGTAGTCTTGCTGATGATTGCTTTATTAGAAAGTCGTTGTTATTTGTATTCACTGCAATTGACTGCTTTGCCAAGCTGGTGAATTCTAAGTGACGCGTGATGGGCTACACAGAACAGCAGGCACTTATCTCCCTTTATTGCAGTTTTATAAACGGCGTGACGACTTGAGATCTGAGGAGGAGGGACAAGGATTCTAGAAGGAGGGGAAAGGATCCGAGGAGGAAACTGAAAGGATCCGAGGAGGAGGGAAAAGGATCCGAGGAGAAAAGGATCCGAGGAGGAGGGAAAAGGATCCGAGGAGAAAAGGATCCGAGGAGGAGGGAAAAGGATCCGAGGAGGAGGGAAAAGGATCCGAGGAGAAAAGGATCCGAGGAGGAGGGAAAAGGATCCGAGGAGAAAAGGATCCGAGGAGGAGGGAAAAGGATCCGAGGAGGAGGGAAAAGGATCCGAGGAGAAAAGGATCCGAGGAGGAGGGAAAAGGATCCGAGGAGGGGGGAAAAGGATCCGAGGAGGGGGGAAAAGGATCCGAGGAGGAGGGAAAAGGATCCGAGGAGGAGGGAAAAGGATCCGAGGAGGAGGGAAAAGGATCCGAGGAGGAGGGAAAAGGATCCGAGGAGGAGGGAAAAGGATCCGAGGAGGAGGGAAAAGGATCCGAGGAGGGGAGAAAAGGATCCGAGGAGGAGGGAAAAGGATCCGAGGAGGGGAGAAAAGGATCCGAGGAGGAGGGAAAAGGATCCGAGGAGGGGAGAAAAGGATCCGAGGAGGGAAAATGATTCTTTCTTTACATCTAATTTTTGCCACATTGTTCAAAAGTGTGAATGCCTCAGAAGAAGGCGTCCATCCACAAATCCTCTGATCTGTAGCCACACCCACTTATTACTGCCGCGGAGATGATCTGGTCAGGATGATCCTGATCCAGTGTGGAGAAAATTTACATATCGCAGCCTTCTGTAATATTGCAAGGCACAGTATTTCAGTAACGACCATATTCCCTTTGACATTAAAAGTAAGACACATCTCCTTTATTAAAGAAAAGCCTGCTTGGGTGAAAATATTGATTGTGCATCAGTGAAGCATGCTAGCGTTCACTAAAATGCCAGAGCTAGCCGTCAGATGGAGAAGTGCAAATACGTTCACTAACGCAGAACCTCCGAGGAACGCTCCATTAAGCCTGTATTCATACTGTTTAACCACTTAATGTCCGCTCGAGTGCTTCATTATGACCAGATTGGTGTTAATGGGACGATGGATCATCGAAAACACGGTGCAGAGCGGGCTCTGATTATCTCTTTATTCCAGCGGAAATATTGCTGCTGTTACCGGCGCGTGTGTAACCAGTGACCGTGAACAGTTAAGACAGAACTCCATTAATGTTGACGAATCGACTTTATGCGACGTTCATTTCTTAATACTTATGTATTCAAAGGTAGAAAATATCTTATGCCACAGCAGTTTGTACAAATAAATATTCTTTTTATAATCAACGGCATGTACTTTTTAATTATCACGTGTAATGTTGTGAAATAGCCGCTAGACTAGTTTGTTATTACTTACTATATGTTAGAGCTGGTATATAACAGGGTATATGGTTAGAACAGGCATTTCCTCATTAACCTCAAAAACTTTTTTCAATCTCTTGAAGACAAAAAACACCTCTTGCATGTCACTGAGAAATTAGATAGTCCTAACATGAAGGTCTTCCCATGACGGAAAACTTATCGTTACAAAGCGCGGACACTGGAGACTCCATCCATCCATCCATCCATCCATCCAATTTCTATACAGCTTAGCCTACTCAGGGTCGCAGGGGAGCCTGGAGCCTATCGCAGGGGATTCGGGGCACAATCACGCACACTACGGACATTTTGGAAATGCCAATCATCCTACAACGCATGTTTTTGGGTTGGTCAAGGAAAGCCCAGAGGAAGCCCCAAAGCACGGTGAGAACATGCAAGCTCGGCGCACACAGGGCGGGGGTCGGGATTCGGACCCCCCGTCCCCGGTGCGAAGCAAACGTGCTAATTACTACGCCACCGTGCTCACCAGCTGCCTCTCACCAAACCCCAGAGCACTGGAGACTCCATACAGAAAGCGTTTTCTCTCATCAGTAAATGTACTTCTTTATGACTTTTTCTTGGCATGTTGTGAGCAAATCTGCTCTCTGTCTAACAGCAGTTGTGTAATAATCAGCCTGTTTTTGAACGAGTCGTTTTGTTGGAGGTGAAAAATAGCACAGACGGCGTGACCACACACTCTCCTGTTGAATTTCTCACCACACTCAGACCTCCCACACTAAACACACACACACACACTCGTCCGTGAGCGTGAACTTAAACATGCTCGGTGTGTAATATTGACTTGGGGTGTATTTTTGTTTCCTCCGTGGATCTCTGAGTTGCTGAACTCTACCAAGGATCTGTGCATTATCCAATGCAACGAACACACACACACACACACACACTCGCAAGATCGTCATCTTTGGCCCTGTTCACTGTTGTGTCAGCCTCACGCACCCTGGATGCTCTGCATGTCGTTAAAGCACCACATGAACGGCTTCACCGGGTTGCAACGAATGGCTTTTCTTGCAGATGGGAGCATTACCCAGAATGCACTGGTTATTGCGTCGTTGAGACTGCCAATTATCCACACCTGCTGTCTCAGCACATCTCTCCAAAATGCAGTGCAAACGTTGTGAAATCCTCCAGTTATTAAACTCTATAGCTGTCACAACGTGGTTGGAGGATCATTAGCTCATTCAGATGTTTTGGGACAGTGTCGCTGACGCGTCATCGTTTTCCAAGATCCGGACCATTCGGTTTCACCTGTGCCATTTTAACCGAGTGGAGATTGATTTCACGGCAACCTAAGACTCGTGTAACTAAAAGTTTTTTATCTGGTAAGATTAGCCATGCGAGTGCGTGATAACGCGTTTAAATCACTTGCTGTATAAGCTGAAGATGAAAAGATGTGCCAGACAAATTCAATTCAGCGTATACAGCGTATACTCGTATACTTCTGAGCACACAACAGCACACGTTCACGTCTTGTTTCGGGTTCACAACGTGCGACGTGCTTTCGTTCCAATCCTAGTCCTGTCTCGACTCCTTAGGGTTGACTACCCTACTGTTTTCACCTGTTCTGTGTCGTTTCCACGATTCTGTGATTCCTTTGGTTATTTTTACCCTGTTGTTTCTCTTCTACATTACAATATCCTATCGCGCCTCTCTAGCATTAAGTCCGAGCCTCGTGACTTAGCGTCTCGGTGTATTGGTCGAGTGTAAAAGTTGGCACACCCTGTAGACTAAATGGAAAAGGCGCCAAGACGTTTAGTTTGTTTGGTTTCACAGACCCTATTTCATTCTGCCAAGTAACCGAGATTGTCAAATAGTAGTCAGATATTAATAGTGAACAAAACACTGAGGTTTATAAGTTTGCATCTCCCCATGTACATCCACTCGTTACCTTTACAACAGCTTCTAACCTTATTTTTTGTATCTCTCTATGGCTTTCCTGTAATCCTGTGCATTTTTGATCCATCTTTGGCAGATCGCTTGGCCCATTTAGCCAATTTTTTTATTGATTTGTCAGATGCCATGCACTGCCTTCTTCAGATATGCGAAGCAGAGTGTTGGTCATGACAAAACCTCTTTTCAGACTGCTGACTTTGCCTGCTGTTTTGGATTGTCTTGTTGCAGGATACACCGACATTTCTTTTTTTTTAGGATTTTGGAATTATATTTCTATTTGTAAAACAGGATCAGATCTTTTTCCCTCGTTCAAAAACCATGGGGAGTGCAAACTTTTGCACTTGACTGTACATCTTGCTCAGTAGCTGCGTTTACATGAGCTGTGTTTACATGGACAACAATAATCCACTCTTAATCCGATTAAGATCATACTCTAATTAAGAAACTACCATGTAAACAGCGATTTTTACTTACCTTAATCTAATTAAGGTCATAATCTAATCTTAATCTAATTAAGACATGTGGAGTATTCCTGTTTTAGTCGCATTATGAACAGCATTTTGCGACAGGACACGATCACACACGGCAGTTTTACGTTTTACGGCGAACAAGAGAGATCGGCTGTGTCCCAAATCGCTTACTTTCCTACTATAGGCCTGTAGTGGGGAAAAGTACATGCACCTCGGCTACTATATAGACGGTAACTACGCGATTTGGGACGCAGTTGTCTATTAGCACGTATAGCATGACAAATAATTAACTTAAAGCGTTCCTAAAAAAATAAAAATAAAAACACCCAAAACTGTATACGGTTCCATAACGAAGACCAACTGTATGTTGATACGTGAAATTCTGGAGGGACGTCGGACGGCGTGGCGCGGTGACGTAACGACGCGGGCTGTTAATCTAATTATGTTCTAAAACATGTAAAACGGGAACATGACAGGAGTATTCTAAAAGCGACTCATGTAAACACCTTAATCACATTATTATCTTACTC
Source organism: Ictalurus punctatus (assembly GCF_001660625.3). NCBI lineage: Eukaryota > Metazoa > Chordata > Actinopteri > Siluriformes > Ictaluridae > Ictalurus > Ictalurus punctatus. The sequence goes on from NC_030435.2 coordinate 20,037,852, forward strand.
AGAGTAAGGTCAATAATTACATTACTGCTCTCCATGTAAACGCAGTCATGGACAACAATAATCCACTCTTAATCCGATTAAGATCATACTCTAATTAAGAAACTACCATGTAAACAGCAATTTTTACTTACCTTAATCTAATTAAGGTCATAATCGAAGTAAGCAATAATCTAATTAAGACAGGTGGAGTACTCCTGTTTTAGTCGCATTACGGATGTGTAGTAGTGACATGTAAACACCTTAATCACATTATGAACGTCGTGTGAGAGTTTTCACCGCATTTTGCGACAGGACACGATCACACACGGCAGTTTTACGTTTTACGGCGAACAAGAGAGTTCGGCTGCATCCCAAATCGCATACTTTCCTACTATAGGCCTGTAGTGGGGAAAAATACATGTATCTCGGCTACTATATAGACGGTAACTACACGGTTTGGGACACACCCACTGCTTCAAGCAGTTGTCTATTAGCACGTATAGCATGACAAATGATTAACTGCACTTAAAGCTTTCGTAAAAAAAATAAATAAAAACACCCAAAACTGTATACGGTTCCATAACGAAGACCAACTGTATGTTGATACGTGAAATTCTGGAGGGACGTCGGACGGCATGGCGCGGTGACGTAATGACGCGGGCTGTTAATCTAATTATGTTCTAAAACATGTAAAATGGGAACATGACAGGAGTATTCTAAAAGCGACTCATGTAATCACCTTAATCACAATATTGTCTTACTCAGAGTAAGGTCCATAATTAGATTACTGCTGTCCATGTAAACGCAGTCAGTGTCTGTTACTTCACAACCGTCTGCATGGTCAAATCTCGACAGACATTTATACACCGCTTAATGTGAAACACTGTCATTTCAGCCCATAACATCTAACCTCCGATACCGAACAGGACGAAATGTCTAGGGTGATAATTGCAGAGATGATCTAGACAGTCGGTGTCTCTGTCCTTTCAGTGTAATCCTCCGTTCCAGAGACACAGGAGGTCTGCTATACTCTGCTACACTCCAGTAGGATTAGGGTCAGGATAAAAGAACACAAGCACAAGCAGGTACAGAATTGAAGCGTGTATACACTCTATCACCGTTATCAGAAGAGCTGGATTTGATGTGCTAGTGTTTCAAATCGACTCAGTGGGAGGAGACTGAGAAAGTAAAGATCTTGTTACGAATGACATTTGACCTTATATGGACCTGCATTTAAAAAAAAAAAAAAAAAAAAACTGTTCAAACCATTTGACCAAGAATAAAGTTTCATTATTCCATCCATTCATCAATTTTCCATACCGCTTATCCTACACAGGGTCACGGGGAGCCTGGAGCCTCTCCCAGGGAACTTGGGACACAAGGCGGGGGACACCCTGGACAGGGTGTTAATCCAGTGCAGGGCACAATCGCACACACGTTCACACACTCTGAACAATTTGGAAATGCCAGTCATCCTCCAACGCATGTGTTTGGACTGAGGGATGGAAAATGGAGTACGTAGAGGAAACCTCCAAAGCACGGGGAGAACATGCATACTCCATGCGCACAACCCTGGAGGTGTGAGGCAAACCGTGCACCGTGACATAGTTCCATGTTTCCATAATTCCATATGACGTTCCATGATACACGACATGCAGCATGACATATCGGTTTGCTAACAAACTGGCAGCAGAAAAGCCGTGTTTTACGGAACAGATCCTTTCTAGTCTCTTTATTCTATTGCTAGAACAGATAACCTGGAAAATATGCAGAAAATCCGTCCATCTTCTACCACTTACTCCTTCTTCAGGGTCGCAGGGGAACCTGGAGCCTATCCCAGGGAGCATCAGGCACAAGGCGGGGTACACCCTGGACAGGGTGCCAGTCCATCACAGGGCACACTCACATACACACTCACACACTATGGACACTTTAGACACGCCAATCAGCCTACCATGCATGTCTTTGGACTGGGGGAGGAAACCGGAGTACCCGGAGGAAACCCCCGCAGCACGGGGAGAACATGCAAACTCCGCATACACATGGCCCCGGCGGGAATCAAAAGCCTGACCCTGGAGGCGTGAGGCGAACGTGCTAACCACTAAGCCACCGTGCACCCTAATATGCAGAAAATGATTTTTTTTTTAAATAATGGGTTAAGTCACAGTCTTAACGCAATTGTACTATGTGGCTGAGGAAACCCATTTGGAAAACTGCCTTGTGGTCCAGAGTGCTTCTTTGTGTTTAGATAGGAGGAGACTTTTTCAATTATAGCCCCCCCCCCCTCCCCAACACCCCGTTTCAGTCTGAGATCGGAAAGCGCCCAGCGCAGCCAGATAATTCTCCTGTGTGCATGAAATCATGCTGTGCTTTACAAAACACAACAAAAACCATTAACATGTAAGAAATGTAATAAACCATTATAAACATTAGCAGCACATTTCCAAGCCGGAGTACTTTACATCTTACTGTCAGGGACACTCTGAAAAGTCAGTAAGATCAGAATTTTGTGTCTTTACAGTGTTAGAACTTGGCTGAAAAAGTACTCATGACCATCCTTATTTAACCAGCTGAATCTTGCGTGTTCATAGTGTTCCAGTGCGCTTGAAAGATACGCCATGACAATCCTGGCTAATGCTAACTCTAATTAGCATGATGACTCTAGTTAGCGTTCAGAGCTTATTCAACTCCACCTACTTAACCCTTAGCGACTTGCCAAAGGTTGACATTTGAAAGATGCAGTACAAAATATTAACATCGAGTCAGTTTAAGGAAAAAAAGATCAAAATTATTATAAGTTATTGTTAAAAAATGTATAAAGATATATCAGGATATGGCAAAGAAAAGTGTTTTATGATCTAATTTACTTCCAATTTAAGTCCTAATTTCGCCACACGAAATGAACGAAACCGAGGTGATGTGACGGACATTGTTGTGTTTCTCCTCAGCGCCTGTCCTTGCTGTATGTTGTCTCCAGGCCCACCCTTGAGCCTAATCCCAGCCTTTCATTGGACGTTCTCCACTTCCGCTAGCCCATGAAGTTATCTAGTTAGCCTCTTGCCATCAGATTAGCCCTCCTCTCCTAATCCTATTGAGTTTTAGCCTCTCCGCAGTGATCAGCCCACAAATAGATAAGATCTACGCAAACCCCGAGGATCACTCGTCCTCTCAGGAGCTGTATGACATCTGAGGTATGTATTTCCTCACCTTAACGTTGTTCTGTATCATACCTGAGCTAGTTAGGAATTACGGCTCGGCCGTTCCGGATTGTTCTTAAAATGGTGCCGAGCTCTTGCGTTCTGTAGCAGGATATCCTGCCTCATGATCTAAACAGTGAAGGGGTTCGTCTAGTAAAAAGAGATTGCTCTTCCTAAAGCTTTTGTTGAGTTCTTGCTTGTGAGCAGTAAATTGCAGCTGCTTTCAAGTACATCCGGTTCGAATTCGTGTCTCGGGGTCGTGCCGGCCGGTGTGATCTACTACGAGTCATCGCTCACAAATACGCCGATAAAACGGGAAGCGAGACAATCGACGTAGGAATCTGGAATGAATATTAACTGATATGGCCTAGAAGCCCCGCCCCCTTCCACCTCGTCTCACGTGTTCTCAACATGCCGCTTAATTTGCATTGCGAGGTAAGATCTAACGGTATACGTTTGACTTAGCTAACATTAGACAAGTACACAAGTACAGTGTGTATAAAAAATACGTCTGGAGAATATCTCAGGAAACTCGGGGCACAAGTCGGGCGACCCCCCGGACGGGGTACCAACCTATCACACGGCACAATCGCACACACGTTCACACAGTTTGGAAATGCGAATCGGCCTACAACATGTCTTTGGACTGGGGGAGGAAACCAGCGAACCCGGAGGAAACTCCTCTTTTTTTTTTTTTGATGATCTTACGGATTTCGTATTGAAATCCGGGTGATGTCACGTACGTCCGAGCGTGAACGCCACTGGATGCAATTTATCCAAAAACCTGATCCAAAAAAGGATTGCCGTGAACAAAAGCGTCATTTATACCTGTAGTGTCTTGCCTTCATTTTTAAAAATAGTTTTATATAATCAGACACGTCTCAGATCCCATACATCAGTATTGTTTTTTATTAATCAGCGTGTGTGGAGTAATGTACGGAGACGGTGATTAGTGGCACGAGTGTACCTGATGGATTGCTGTAATTTACGCCTGCAGATGAGCAGCTTCCTGTCTGACAGAGGGAGAGTCGAGTAAAAACGTGGCACACGCGAATCATCCTCCGTTCAGATATAGAATTTCGCCCGACAGCCGCTTTGTTATTCGGACGCTTCTTGTTATTTTGTCCCCGTGACAGCCCGCTTTGTCTGTCCATCATCCCCAGGGTGTGTCCGGAGCTCAAAGCTTTTGCAGCTGATCACGCTGATTGTTTTCCGCATTGATCCGTGACATGATTTTGTTTGTAGTAGGCTGGTCTAATCGTTATGAATGCGCAAAGCCGTCACCGGTCGGTTTATCATTCTAATGCACCATATGAGTCAGCCTATATTCAGAGTTTTTTTTCTTTTTTTTTTTTTTTTTTCCTCCATTCAGTTTGGAAAATGAGTCGTGCCTTGAATCTAGAGCATCACGGTCTCTAAAGAATATCCCCGAAATAACCGCACACGTCCTGCATGAACTAGACTTTCCAGCATGCCATACAGTCTTTAAAAAGTAGGCTAGCTAGTGTGCACGTGTGTGGTTGTGTCTGTGTAAGGAATGCGATGTGTGGGAGTAAGTGGGACAGTTTTTGGGTCTCTACAGAGGCTGCGTTTGCAGATTGTGAGCGCTGATTATTGAACGTTGACCCAGAATTGGTCTTTTCGTTCCTGCTTACTCCCACGGCTTGTTAAAAGCGTTATTGTCAGCAGTGTACGCTAAGCTGGTGGCATGGCCTAGCTGGTTTTATTTTTTGTTTGTTTGCTTGTTTTTTTCATGGGCGGCTGTGGCTCAGGTGGTAGAGCGGGTTGTCCACTAATCGTAGGCTTGGTGGTTCGAGTCCCGGCCCACGTGACTCCACATACCGAAGTGTCCTTGGGCAAGACGCTGAACCCCGAGTTGCTCCTGATGGCAATTTAGCACCTTGCATGGCAGCTCTGCAACCATTGGTATGGGTGAATGAGACAGTGTTATGTGCTAATTGCATGAAATAGTCTTGCACGGTCTTTCACAGTGAAGCTGTACTCGTGAATCGAAGAGGGCGTGGTCTGAACGCGCGTTGTGATGACATCATCAGTGCGAATCTGCAAAGAAATCTGCCGTAATTTCGAAACAATTGCAAAACTCCTCCGAATATTGTGGAGTTTATTTTATTTATTTTTTTTTTTGCGTTAATATCTGCGATCGCGTAATTGACTCATTGCAGTTGACTCGTACGCACAGGAGGAGCTGTCATACTTCTGTGACATTCTTAAGTAGTTTATATATTCCCCGGACACAATGGAGTCATGAAACGGACTCCTCTCCTTTAGGGAAAACAGACACTGGCCTTATTTTTGAATTATTTTCAGAGGCTGGATTTTACTGCCATGTTTGGATATTCATCCCCCCGCCCCCCACATACACACACCCCCACATCAACCAATAGGTTCAATACTCAGCCTTTAGAGATGCGTATTAAAGGAGCGGTTGGTATTTTTTATACAGTTCTATGAGTCCTCACTCCTTGTTGAAATTAAATACACCTGGTTTGTTGCCTTTTTTTTTTTTTTTTGTAAGGAAGCAGTACTGATCAGCTGAGTTCCAGCTAGCGGTAGAGGTCATTTCAGGGCCGGAAAAAAATCGTAAATCTTGAAATGAAGAAACAAGGGTGCTCCACTGTATGGATGTTATTTTAAAGGTATTTTAATTGTATATATTATTATATGATTATTACAGGTCTAGTAACACGTTTAGAACTCACTAGCACCACCTTTAAGATAGCAGGTCCTACTGTATGCTAAGATAGCAGGCAAGGGTACTTGGTTTAGTTACTCTTTATGTTTATCTTCAAGAGAAACCATCAACCTTAGTAGTACTGGGATGTTCTTAGGTTCTTTCCTTATCATCTTTACACAGCTTGTTTTCCCGACTGACTCTGATGGCAAATTTCCCTCACTCCTTTGATTGTTTTTGTAAAAGTAATAATAATAAGAAGGGGAAGAAGATCTTAATTTATACTGTATTGTACCTTCCTCAAGCAACCCAAGGTCGCTTTTACAGTTTTGGAAAAAATAAAAATTGTGTGTGTGTGTGTGTGTGTGTGTGTGTGTGTGTGTGTGTGTGTGTGTGTGTGTGTGTTTGGTCAGCATGTTGTAAATCTCTCTTTTTCGCAGCCAGACTAATGAAGCAGAGGCGATTTTAGCTCTCCACGTTTAAGCACATGGTCCTTCTTGAAAGGCTGTGACTGTACATATTGCTGCCTCTGCACACACACACACACACACACACACACACACACACACACACACATACACACACACACACACAGCTTTACAGAGTAAGCATTCTGTATTTAGTTTTCCACAGTGCTTCTGAGCTTTCAGATTTAGTATACTGAACACACACACACACACACACACACACACACACACACACCTCTAAATATTTCTGAATAAAGTATTCTGTTATGCTATGATGCTGTGAGCATGTGAGATAGGCCAGTTTGACCTTGGAGTGTTTTCACACACACACTGATGCCCTCCACTAATATTGGCACCCTTGGTAAATATGAGCAAAGAAGGCTGTGAAAAATGATCTTTATTGTTTAAACTTTTGATCTTTTGTTCAAAAAATTCACAAAAATATTCTGCTCTCATGGATATGAAACAATTGCAAACACAACACAGGTTTATCCGAAAAAAAAAAAAAATCTTTGTTAAATATAGGTGTGCCATTATTATTGGCACCCCTATGAATTCATATTACAAAAATATATTTGAAGTTGCCTATATTCCCATTGATATTTTAATCTTTTTTTTTTTTTTTTTTTTTTTAAGTACACCCGGGTGACTTAAAAAAAAGACTCTTGAACAGGAAATTGTTCAACCATGACGTCCTGTTTCACAGGGGTATAAATATGAGGTAACACATTCCCTTAGCCAAATTCCCTTAGTCATCCATAACAAAGACCAAGGAGTATAGCTGTGATGTGCGGGAAAAGGTGGTTGAGCTTCACACAATGGGGCGTGTCTATAAGAAAATAGCACCAGCATTGAAAATGCCCGTTTCCAGCATCAGGGCAATAATTAAGAAGCTCCAGTCAACTGGAAGTGTTATGAATCGACCTGGAATTGGACGTGTGTCTGTATCGTCTCAACGCACTGTGAAGAGGACGGTTCGAGTGGACAAAACATCTCCAAGGATCACAGCTGGAGAACTGTCGAAGTTAGTCACGTCTTGGGGTCAGAAAGTCTCCAAAACTACAATCCGAAGTCACCTACATCACCACAAGCTGTTTGGAAGGATTTCAAGAAAAAAGCCTCTACTCTCATCCAAAAACAAACTCGAGCGTCTTCAGTGTGCAGACACTACTGGATCTTCAAATGGGATCGGGGTCTACGGTCAGATGAAACCAGAATAGAGCTTTTTGGTAATAAACACAGAGGTGGTTTTGTGCACACAGAGAGGTAGCCAGATGGAAAAGTTCCTCATGCCCACGGTTAAATATGCTGGTGGAGCTTTAATGTTTTGGGCTGTTTTTCTGCCAGAGGACCTGGACATGTTGTTAGGAAACATGGCATCATGGACAAATATCAACAGATATTGATGGGCCATTTTGCACTCACATGGTTAAAGTCTCGTACTCGTAATCGTACTCTCTAGAGTTGTTGGTAAGTTTAAATCTATCGTACATCCGATTGTTTATTCTGTTGAGATGGTTATTGTGCTATTACAGTGGATATGAAAAGTCTACACACCCCTGTTCAAATGGCAGGTTTTTGTAATAGCTCATGTCAGATCTTTTTCCAGCTTTATAGTGATCCAGCAACCAACACAATTCAGGTGAGAACGATATTGGTTTAGATGGAGAAACTCCCTATTCTGAAAGTGGTGTTTTGTGTGTGTGTGTGTGTGTGTGTGTGTGTGTGTGTGTGTGTGTGTGTTTCAGACACTGCTGCTAAGAAGACCTACATAACTGAGGTGAGTGGTACTGATTGAAGGAAAACATTCAGTACAAGTGAAAAGTCTGAACAAGCTTATTATTAAATCATCTCTCTCTCTCCCCGTCTTCTCTCTCTGTCTCGCTCTCTTCTCTCTCTCTCTCTCTCTCCCCGTCTTCTCTCTCTGTCTCGCTCTCTTCTCTCGCTCTCTCCTCTCTCTGTCTCTGTCTTTCTCTCTCGCCCTCTTCTCTCTCTCTCCTCTCTCTGTCTGTCTTTCTGTCTCGCTCTCTTCTCTCTTTCTCTCTCTTGCTCTCTTCTCTCTCTCTCTTCTCTCTCTCTCCTCTCTCTCTCTTCTCTCGCTCTCTCTGTCTTTCTCTCTCGCTCTCTTCTCTCTTTCTCTCACTCTCTTCTCTCTCTCACTCACTCTTTTCTCTCTCTTTCTCTCTCTTGCTCTCTTCTGTCTCTCTCCTCTCTCTCTTCTCTCTCTCTCCTCTCTCTTCTCTCTCTCTTCTCTCTCTCTGTCTTTCTCTCTCTTTCTCTCTCTCTTGCTCTCTTCTCTCTCTCTTCTCTCGCTCTCTCCTCTCTCTCTCCTCTCTCTCTTCGCTCGCTCTCTTCTCTCTCTCTCTTGCTCTCTTCTCTCTCTCCTCTCTCTTGCTCTCTTCTCTCTCTCTCCTCTCTCTCTTCTCTCTCTTGCTCTCTTCTCTCTCCTCTCTCTCTCTTGCTCTCTCTTCTCTCTCTCTCTTGCTCTCTTCTCTCTCTCTCCTCTCTCTCTTCTCTCTCTCTCTTGCTCTCTTCTCTCTCTCCTCTCTCTCTCTCCTCTCTCTCTTCTCTTGCTCTCTTCTCTCTCTCCTCTCTCTCTCTCCTCTCTCTCTTCTCTCTCTCTCTTGCTCTCTCCTCTCTCTCTCCTCTCTCTCTTCTCTCTCTCTCCTCTCTCTCCTCTCTCTCTCCTCTCTCTGTCCTCTCTCTCTCCTCTCTGTCTCTTCTCTCTCTCTCTCCTCTCTCTCTCTCTCGCTCTCCCTCTCTGTATCTCAGATGCCGTCCTCGTCCTGCCACCCCGGCTCCGGCCTTGAGAAGAAGATTGGCCACAGGAGGGTGGATGCCTCAGGGGAGACCACATACAAGAAGGTCTACCTGCTACACCCCCTCCGCATCGCACTCATAACGTCTTTAGCATCCTTTCCTCTCTCTTTACCTTTTTATTTCACGCTCTCCTTTTGTTTACCTCGTTCATTATAGCGTGTTTATGTGTCCTTTTATATAAATCTTTGTCTATGGTTACATGTGGCTGTGCAAGTCTAATGGGGGGCCAAGACGGTCGATCACACGTCATATTAGTCTAGACTAGAGCGTATGAGATATTAGCGGGGAAAAGGGCGGGTCATCCACAGGTGGGCAAGTATCACAGAAGTACGGCCATTTTCTCACCAGACGAGAAATTGCCGTGTGATGTTTCCCATTATCCCAGTAAACTCGCCGCATGATTGAGCTCCACACATCGTCCCGTGCGTTCCTTCTCGAATGAACACCGCAAACAATAGAAAGGGGTAACGCTTTTCCGTGCCGAAGTTTGACCCCTTTCTCTGTGTCTGACCCACAGACGACCTCCTCTGCCCTGAGAGGTGCGATCCAGCTGGGCATCGGCTACACGGTGGGCAACCTGAGCTCCAAACCCGAGAGAGATGTGCTCATGCAGGACTTCTACGTGGTCGAGAGCATCTTCTTTCCAAGGTGTGTGTGTAGGCATGTTCGTGAACAGAAGTGTTATTGGCTTAAGTAATTCTTCCTCATTCAGTTCTCTTCAGAAAAACTCAGTGTTTTTGGAGCCCTGAGCTTTAACTCTGCATTCATGTAAAGCTCTTTATTTGAATATTCTGAATATTAATAATGTTTGATAATAATAATAATAATAATATTCATAACAATTCATAATGCAGATACAATTTTGCACTGATTTGCCTTGCTATCATTTTTATTTTTATTTTTTTGCAAAGGTGAATATGCATATAATAATACAATAACGATACACATTATACACAATGAGCAAAACACAATGGACGTGCGCTTATATATATAAAAAAAAAAAACAACAATCAACGGCAGGATGGTGTGATGCGGCCTGTCGGTTACCATCCAAGTGTTAAGCTACATTCACACATGCGGCGATTTTACCACTGCCAGTTGATGTACTATGAAGTCACCAGTACTACTGGTTGCCATAGTAACATTGATCAGTGGGTCCACTATATATATATATATATATATATATATATGCATCATATCCTACGAGACGAATTAGAAGCAGCGTGAGCGCCGGACTGTCTGGGTCCACTAAACAATTCGGACTCGCAGCAGGCGGCATGGCGTTTCACGGATCACGTTCGCTCTACTGTCTTCACTCCCTGCACCAAGTCGCTCCAAATTTGCAGGAAGCTAAACTTTTCTCAACTTTGTCGCATTGCTGGACACGCCCACATCTAGTCGACAACGGTCGCCGTCGCTCATGTCGCCGAAAGTCACCAGCTTCCATCTCCGGTCGCATAGCTTTAGATTTTATAGGTATATTTAACATTATGCGATGTCCGTGAGACCGGTCAGTTTCAGGAATCGCTTATGTTAGAGCCGTTATAACCAAAACAACGTCATCGTCTCTTTACAGAAATCTTCACCATACCACGTGTTTGTTTGTTTTCTAACTCCTCTATATGGAGCGTCCACCGTACAAGTCCTTGTGTAAGCTGTTACTATAGAAACAATATGTATTAGAAAGAGCACACTAATATATACCTTGCAGTGGGTACTACGCTCACAGCTGCTGTTATAGAAAAGGAATCCCCATCTTCTGAATCAGTCTGAATCGAGCAGTCAGCAGCGCTGTGGTATAAAACATAGCGTGTGTGAGAATTCCTTTCGCCGCATCGCTCATCACTAGTCTGAACTTATTATGAAGCAGTCAGCGTTCTCACTTTCTCATCTCTGTGTTCTCTGTTTCTCAGCGAGGGCAGTAATCTGACTCCAGCGCACCACTTCCCAGACTTCAGGTTCAAAACCTACGCCCCTGTGGCGTTCCGCTACTTCCGGGAACTCTTCGGGATTCGACCCGACGACTACCTGGTGAGCCGAAAACATCACCGCGAGCTGACCGTTACAGTACATACGTTACACACCGAAAATCACACAGCTCTATAAACATTATACGCCAAGTGACCCAACACGGGGATGTATTATTAACAATTCATAACTCGGACGCATTTATTCATTCAAGATCGTGGAATATTCTAGGCGTGTACGGCTATACACGGACATGCTTTTGCTTAGCGTGTTCAAGACTTTTTTCCCGTGTCGTTCCACTTTATTACACATAACTTCATTTATGGACTTTAATGTTGGGAATTCTTGATATTTCCAGATTTCTTGAGTTAATACTAATGTCTGGTGAAAATTTCATGTGAATTACTTCACTGGAAATATATTGACTGGATAAAATATTGACGCGTTCGATACTTATTTCCCCCCACTGTATATGGAAAAAACATTTTAAGGTAACTTTCGGCTTAATAAACGTAAAACGCCAAAGACCTTTTGCATCTGAAAGCTTCTACTGACCAGTTATGCTGAACATCACATGTGTGCGTGATGACATGTGTCCTGTGTTCATGTGCAAGATCATACATACGTTATTATAAAATACCGCCATGAATCCATATATAAATATATATAACATCAAATTCGACCCAGCACCGTGTTTAATACCAGCGCGGGACTCGGTAGTGATACTCATCATTAATACACCTCTACCTGAAAATATCGACAAAGGTTCGGACGAGAATCACGTTGGCGCGTATGTCTTCTGTCTTTTGCTGTTATGGCACCAGATGCTGAACTGTTTCTGTTGATCAAACGGACAACGTCATGTGATTTCCGGGGCAATGTGTTGGTTTGTTTGTTCAGCTCAAAAAGCCTTTAAGCTGTGTTGTGTCTGTGTGTATTTTTAAGGTGCAGTTTCCTGACCAGAAGCTGCAATTATGCAATATGCAAAACAGCTGTATCATAGGTTTATCCAAATGAAAGCTTGGGTAATGTGAGGAGTTTTAATGAAAATAAATAGTGTTCTACAGAGAATGACAAACCTTGCCTTAATTAAACAGTAATTAAAGCACCGCGGTGCCATTTTATTTGTTTCTCCTAAACATGTTTTCTGCTTTGTAATTAGTGACTTTTTCAATCTTAAATGAATTGGTTTTGAATCAGAACCATCACAGTCGCAGGACAGCCGGTGAAGTATCAGAGGAGCCGAGTTGCTGTTATCGCACTGAAGCTGATTATTTTCCTATAATCCCAGAGTGTTTTATTATTGGTGGGCACGGTGGCTTAGTGTTTAGCATGTTTGCCTCACACCTCAAGGGATGGGGGTTCGAATCCCGCCTCCGCCCTGTGTGCATGGAGTTTGCATGTTCTCCCCGTGCTTCGGGGGTTTCCTCCGGTTCATCCGGTTTCCTCCGCCAGTCCACAGACATGCGCTGTAGGTTGATTGCCATTTCCAAATTGTCTGTAGTGTGTGAGTGTGTGCCCGATTGGGCCCGGTGATTGGTTGGCACACTGTCCATATCACCATATCAACGATTATACGTTTTTCTATGTTAAATAACAAACAAACGTGATTGTTTTTTTGTTTTTATTTTGAAAAGAGAGGCATTCATACGTATAAACCTTACAGCTGACACTGCAGTCAGAGCTGCTGTTATGGAAAATTAATCAACATCTATCATTTATGAGAATCCAACCATACAGGAGATGATGTTTACATCATAATTGCGGTTAGTGATTGACGTGGAGCATTGTTTTCAGGGTTGTAAACTGTGATCATAACAGTTCTTATAGGTCCGTGCCCCTCTGTCACTGCATAGGCTGAATCATTCTGCAGTCGTGCCCAGGGACAGGAGCAGAGAATAGAAAAATAACCTGGACTGTACAGCTCCAGTACTTAAATGACGCATTCATTAAAGTATATTAGAGTTGAACATAAAACCAAATGAAAGTGTAATTGTTTTCCGCAACGTTTCCATACAGGCTTATATTAACAGTAGTTCTTATATCCTTGAGGAAATTATTAAAGGGGGGGGGACGCAGTCGTGCATGATGGAACCGTTATAGCGATGTTATGATTCACTCGAATGCTTGTTATGACAGTGTAGATGCCGAGGGTAATGCGGTGAGGGTGGGGGTGGGGTGACTTGTGTGACACAAATGCATATGCGCATGCACTTGACCTGGTGGATTATCACAGCAATAACACACCAAAGCCTGCACTGGAACAGAAAACCAAACCGTTAAATACTCTAAATGGTTTGTGTATGTACTAAACAAATGAAATAATAAATAATAAACCCAACGTACAGTAACTATGACGTGCTTTGAACCGATTAGTTCAAATTGCGGAATATAAATAAACAGTAAGACGAATTAATTGATTGTAATTATACTGATACTGTTGGAATCAATGCATAGTACAGGATTAATAGAGGAGAGAAAAAAGGTAGGATCATCAAATATGTAGCATCACGGCCTCATGCATCAACCGTTAAACACGGTGTGTTAGCGTGCAGTTGTTTTGGGGGTTTTTCTCGGAAAATGACCGACGTTTACCTTCGGTATTGTGAGGTTTACTTGCTCTCCTAAGCTACGAAATGTATTCACAATTACTCACATATGTTTTCTTTCGCACATATGACTGTAAAGACATGTTTTATTGTGTTTCTCTCTCTCTCTTTCTCTCTCTGCATCTCTCTATAGTACTCTTTATGTAATGAGCCCCTGATCGAGCTCTCAAACCCCGGAGCTAGCGGATCCATTTTCTACGTTACCCGTGACGACGAGTTCATCATCAAAACTGTACAGCATAAAGAGGCGGAGTTTCTGCAGAAACTGCTTCCTGGGTACTATATGGTGAGTCCTCTTTCTGTCTTTAAGCCTACGTTCTGTCGTTCGTCCTGAGAATGCTTTTCTGCCATTTGTAAAATGGTTATTTGAGTTAATGTAGCACACCTCAAGCAGCAACTAGCAGTCGCTACACGCCCAAAAGCGACACATGCAGGTCGTCACGTGATAGTGTGAACATAGGGTTAGCGCCTCTGTTAGTTTTACTATCGCTGTTCTAATATTTCAGTGCATTATTTGAGTAATATTGGACCCTCAGAATAGCTACACTTCTAAGCATGACAATAATTTTTTGTTTGTTTTTATTAATTAAATGCTATTAAATACTCTACAGTGTTCAGACTCGTCTGAATAATTGAATGTGTAGCGTCCTCCCTGATCAGTACTCTGGTTATCATATTGCTGCTGTCACTCAGACTTGCGTGCGTTCGAATCACCACACTGGCTCGTTTAAATTCATCTTTTCATCCAGGGTCTAAAGTGAAGGATTTACAAACCATAGATGCAAAACCCATCCTGAATCACGGTACCCGCTGAGCATTGTTCCACGCTGTACATTAACGTCCTGTAATAAGCTACAGTTCTAGCCTCGGCTCTTCCACCGACCAGACCGTCTCTAATCGAGTGGGAGTTGAATTCTTTGAAGTGAATAAACGTGTGGGTGGCAGCAAACGACTCGCCGTGCAGTCTGAACTCTGCAAAGCGAGAAGCTTCCACAGCTTCGTCCTGACCTGGACTTTTTCCAGAACGCCATTAAGAAGGATTAGCGTGGCCTTGGTACACTGGTGCCTCAACCGAGAGAGGAGGTGTTAACAGAGCTGGGAGTGTGTGTTTTAGCACAGAGAGGAGACAGACACTGTCGGTTAGAACGAGCGCTAGGCTTTCTGCTCGGAGCCTTGGAACTCAACCTGAGCATTTTAGATATTAAACCGATATTAAACCACTGTCTCTAAAGTCGCCAAAGCACCCGAGTGCTTCTTGTTCATTTCTGTTCAAGTGTTTTCAGTAGAGATTTTGTATTGGTGTCTGACTATTAGTAGGCAAGAGAGGAGAACTGCAGACTCTGTTATAGACAGACTGTGACTGTGACTTTAACTGTCTAATGTAAAATTCAGAAGGGGTCTCAGTTTTATCCGCAGTGGGCCTGTGCGGCTGCAGGCTTATACTGTAACCTAACAGAAGCTGCACTACTTGTTTAATCAGTTCACTGAATCTCCAGTCATCTATCAGGTGTATCTTTTGTTTGGCTGGAATGAAAGCCTGCGGCCACACCAGCGCCCTTTTGAAGATAAGACTGAAGACTTCCTTGCCTTGCCTTATATTTATTTCCCTTCGCATCCCTTCCCTTTCCTTACCTTGCCTTGCCATACCTCGATTTCCTGTCCTGTCCCTTACCTTGACCCCCATTTCATTAATTTCTCCTTTTCCTTCTCTTCCTTTGCCTTGTCTTCCTTTCCATTTTTTTAACATATTTTCCTCCACCTTACCTGCCTTTCAGAATCTGAACCAGAACCCTCGGACGCTGCTCCCCAAATTCTTTGGCCTGTACTGCATACAGTCTGGAGGGAAGAACATCCGGATTGTGGTAATGAACAACGTTCTGCCACGCGTCTTCCGCATGCACCTGAAGTTTGACTTGAAGGGCTCCACCTACAAGCGCAGAGCATCCAAGAAGGAGCGAGAGAAATCCAAGCCTACCTTTAAAGACTTGGACTTTATGCAAGAAGTGCCTGATGGATTACTGCTGGACACGGACACTTACAGCGCCCTGGTCAAGACCCTGCAGAGGGATTGCCTGGTTAGTGGTGTGTGTGTGTGTGTGTGTGTGTGTGTGTGTGTGAGGGGTTCTGCATTACCACTTTGGGTAAAATTACACCATGCCTACGCTTTAATAAAGAATATGAACAGAATGTACATGTACATATATTGCTGTACGTCGGAAGATTTAAGATTCTAGACATAGTGCTGTGTGTGTGTGTGTGTTTGTAGGTGTTAGAAAGCTTTAAGATCATGGACTACAGCCTGCTCCTGGGCGTGCACAATGTGGACCAGGCTGAGCGTGAGCAGCACACAGACGGTTCTCTGAGTGATGAGAAGAAGCCTGCAGCCCAGCGAGCACTTTACTCCACAGCGATGGAGTCCATTCAGGGAGGAGCTACCTGTGGAGACTCCATTGACACAGAGGACACGTATGCAAGCACATTACCAAACTCACACACAACTCACATTAGAGCTCTAATCATTCTGAAAGATATTACGTATAGCTAAGTGTTAACCCTATGGCAGAGCCAGCCAGGGTTTGGGATGAAATATCCACGATACCATCGAAAATCAATTACTCATTTTACTCAAATACACAATTAAAGAATGCAACTAATTATTTTAAACAGATGGTTTGTATGCATTTACTTGAAATACTCTTAAGGCATGTCAATCATTTTGCCACATGTTTAGAGTGAAAATGCTGTTATTTGAAAAAAAATAAACAGTACTTATGGAATTTTATTTATTTATTTTTTGCAAGAGGTAAAGTAAACAGGTTCTTGAATGGAAAATTTGAATTATTCCGTGTAATATTTATCTTGTACAGTTATTTGTTGTTGTTGTTGTTTGTTTTTTTTGCATATTCTCTTGAAGGGTGCCAATAATTCTGGAGATAACTATTTTCAGTTTTGTAAAAGGCTTGAATATATCATTCTAGCCACCCACTAACGTTAACTGGTAAATATTATCTTGCTAGTGAGTGGCTACAAACATTTACATTAAGAATAAAAAAATAAATACATCCTTTGGAAATTGTGTTCAATTATGCAGGGAGGTCTCTGGCCAATCACCGTAGGGGAAAAGCACTGATCTATCCTGAAGGTCGCGGTATAATTCGCACTCCGGGTCAGAAAATTGGCACGTGGTCAAAATCCGTGTTGTAGTGGGACATATTTATGTCCATTAAGGGTTTGGATTTGTCACTAATGGGGTTTTAGTGAAAGTTGCTTTCATAAGGAGGAACTTAGGAATACGGTAGCAGAGTGGATGGTGTAATATGAAGATTATAATGACACTGCGTAATAGAGGAGCCATCTGTTTCCTTTTCTCTCTCTTTTCGCAGAATGGGAGGAATCCCAGCAGTGAGTGGGAAAGGCGAGAGGCTGCTGCTCTTTATTGGCATTATAGACATTCTCCAATCTTACAGGTACAGCGAATCTACCTTTTCCCATGATTCGTAATACATGCTAACTTTGTGCTTCCGGTCTTGTTTGCATTCTCAGTCGGAGGCTATTTGAAACCGAAAGTAACATGAAATGGCCAACAAATAATAATCGGAGATGAATGCACGCCGATGAATATTTTTAAAAGTATCCCATCACTCAAAGGGAGACTATATTACGTGTACAGCGTTTAGAAGCGTGACCTACAGAAGTGCTTTTTGTAGACTCTATCAAAAACATATCCTCGTGCAAGTTCAACAGGTTAGGATCTAAGACCTAATGGATATTAGAGAAATATCAGGATTCACACACTACCAATCAAAATACAGGGTGTCTCTAAAGTCTCCATACATACGGGACTATGTTTACCAGCACCATGTCGGTTGTGCCTTCGTCAGCGGATGTTCGCGGACGTCCACGTCTCGGTCAATCTGCGACATTTACAGTCTTTTTGAATTTGGTAATAAGTTTGGCAACAGTGTTGCGTGATGTGCTCGTCATGTTTCCTGTTAAAGTCCTTTGTAACTTTACGACGACTTCCCGATCCGGCCATGAGAATGATTTCAAGGCATTCTTAAAGGCTAGCTGAAATAAATAAATATTTATATATGTATATATATACATATAGGAAGACATTTTGCTAATGGGAAATTTTCCCCTACGTATGGAGACTTCCGGGACACCCTGTATATTACCGTAGCATCCTAGTTGGCTTTTTCGCTGTGTGAGGAGTGGAATCATATTAGCATGCCCAGATATAGAAAACGGAGAAACAGAATTAAAATGGCGTCATAGCAGTGCCCCACTGGCATTTCAAAAACTTTTTGCAGTGCTTCATTTTTGTGATATTTAAAAAAAAATAATAATAAAATGAGTACGCACTCTGTC
Organism: Ictalurus punctatus; assembly: GCF_001660625.3. Taxonomy (NCBI): domain Eukaryota; kingdom Metazoa; phylum Chordata; class Actinopteri; order Siluriformes; family Ictaluridae; genus Ictalurus; species Ictalurus punctatus. The sequence goes on from NC_030435.2 coordinate 20,055,955, forward strand.
CCAAGCTCTATGATTATCCACATAGTACATAACTCTTACATGGTCTTACCTAACATAATATATCTTGACATTCATGAGCTATCCTGTGGGGTTTAGTGTCATCTTGTGTAATGCACTTTTTTTTCTTTTTTCTTTTTTTTTTTTAACATAATCACTGTGAAAGTGACGGGGGGGGGGGGGGGGGGGGGGATCATAATCCTGTATTGACTTTGAATTGCTGGCAAGTAAAACTTGTGTGTTGATCTTTGCAGACTCATTAAGAAGCTGGAGCACACATGGAAAGCACTGGTCCATGATGGAGTAAGTGTGACAGTAATGAGCCCATTTAGAGCTCACAGCATCTGCACAGGCTTATTGCTGTCTTCCATCTAATGCAGCAACTTTCTCTAATGCAGATCAAAGTCTTTGCGCATGAGAAAGAGTTCATCTCTTAGGGACTGTGCGGGATAAATACCCGTCAGTAATCAAACTCAGTAACAATAAAAAGCATTGAAGAAGGCAGATAATCTGTTCAGTAATGTATTAATCGAGGAATAAATGCCGTGTAAACTTGTTAACGGAGATTCTCATTTACAAGGACATCTGGAGTACGTTATACAGTAACTACTGTGAATTATTACTTTAATATTAGTAAAATATTAATGAATTAGTAAAACTAATCGGAAAAAATGTGTCATTACGAGAGTGAGGAACGTACATCTCGACCTGACAAGACCTTATAATTACATAAGCAAGTAAAAAGTTGGCTAATGTGCTAAACAAACATTAGCTACTCATTACGACTCACAAGAGTCCTGAGATTAGGTTTGTTCTTCTGAGGAAACCCGTATGTGTTCTGTGTAGAACCCGACAACTGAGAGTTTACCTTTTAGACATGGCTCCAAGTCGTTTCCTTAAGAAAGCCAGAACCATTAATGGTCCATATGTATACCTATATGTATACTCAGTGTGCTTATATATAATAAGTTCATGCAGAATCTGCAAACAGAATAAATGCATTCCGATTAAAATCTTCGTAAACGTAGCCAACATGTCCGTTTTTGTTTTTGTAGAGAGTGAAACGTATTTAAAGACACTTCTGTATATGTTTATAGTACAGAAAAGCGTGATGTAGTGCAGTAGTTACTGTACTACTGGATGTCAGCGGGCGGTCCGTGTCTGTCTCCTGGCTGTGCAGGTAAATTATTAAAACCAGACACCATCTGGATGGCTCAGTGACCTGCTGGGTAATCCCACTCTCTGGGCTCATGTATCTGCAAATAAGAACAAGAAGAGTCAGGGTATGCGTCGTTTTGGGCTGCTGAAGTTGATCCAAAGCACATATAGATTTTAGATACAGATCTGTTGGTTCTGGTTTTCCACCAAAGCCTGGAGATAGAATCACTATTTGGCCTGAATGAGTTTTTCGTTCCACTGACAACCTTCTTTTCTCTCCTCTCGTCTCGTCTGTCTCTCTCTTGGTGTCTTATCTTCCCTCCATCTCCGTAGGACACAGTATCAGTGCACAGGCCAAACTTCTATGCTGACCGGTTCTACAAGTTCATGAGTTCTACAGTGTTCAAGAAGAGCTCCTGTAAGAACTGTGCACACTGCAACACTTTCCTCATCCTGTATTCAATCCAGTAACATCACTCAGGATATGTACAGCATAGACATTTTCACATGGCAGACAGCAAATAGCTCGATCTTTATTACTACTACAGAACAAAAATACGATCGAGGTCCAACTAGGGCTGGGCGATATGACAAAAATATCATATCACGATACTCGAGGACATTGCTACGATACGGGATACGAATCACGAGATACAATTTAGTTAACAAACTGTCTGCAAAACAGTAGAAAAATAAACAAAACATCCGTTAAGCTGAGTTTGACGATACTTTTCTTTAATGTCGACAAAGAAGATTACGTTTTTTTTTTAAATTGTCAAATCAGCAGCATCCACTGAGTACCATTTTAATCTGTAGTTATTGAAAACATTTTTTTTTAAAAATACATCGCTGTACCAACGATATCTCAGAAAAGTGTATCGCGTAATCATTTATCACGATATCGACATTATATCGATATATCGCCCAGCCCTAGGTCCAACCCTTTCTGTATTTTTTAACATTTCATGTGAATACGTTTTTTTTTTTTTTTGTTCAAGCTTTCAACGCTCATTTAGTATGTTATAAAATAGGCTACCAATTTGGCAGAAAATTTGATCCTTTGAGATTTACAGTGCATTAATAACACGTGCCTACATAATTGTTATAATAACCCAGGTTTAAATACTTTATATTAATGCTATGGTTGTATATCGCTATCAGATACACACACTCAAATTTCAGCCCCCAAAACCAACAATAATAGTATGCACTTCCTGTTTCTCATTAGCATCAACACACGTGAGTGATACGTGATGTATTCTTCAGCTGGTCAAAACAGAACCGGTTTGGAAACTCTCAGGATTACGCCAGTGGCAGTGAGAGTGACCTCAGATGTTCCCCACTATTTAAATTGGAACAGGGCAGGCGTGTGCTCATCTCCAACGCACAACACAGTGGTTTTTCAGGGTCGAGTCCGCTTGCCACTGATTCGTGTTCTCTTGGCTTTGCTGCTTCTGCCAACTCTTGTTGGAAATTAACGTTAGAGATTGTCATCCGTCATCTTAAAAGCACTTTTGGTCTGTACGCAGTCCTGTTTCTCTGTACTTTATTAATTCAGAGACGTTTTCCCTCCATCTTTCACTCACCCCAGCACTGAAGTCCTCTCCCTCGAAGAAGAGCCGCAGTGCACTGACGGTGCCCAAACATAGCGGGCCTGGGGCAGCCTGGTCAGCCAGTCAACTCCCCTCAGAGAGAGACCACCACATCTATGGCCTGAGAGGAGCACACAGCTTTCCTGTGCTTGAGAACGACGGTAAGTCTTTCACTGATAGTACACGTGGAGATTTTTTACTTATACAACTGGTGGAGGGTAGAATAGGATTTAATATGAATTCTGTCTTCCTCCTTTTCTCATTGATTTTCTCAGGCCTGCAGCCATGTACTCCTCCATCATTCGAGGAGGCCACCACAGCCTCGGTTGCCACCACGCTGTCATCCAACACGTCCATATCGATCCCAGAGCGATCCCCCTCTGACACAGCAGAGCACCCCCGTTACAGGTACACGCTCCGTCCACTCTCTCTTCACACATATACAGTCCCAAGCCCTGTCTGAAATGGCATGTGGTCCCAGAGATCATCCGACACTTAGTCATATATATATATATATATATATATATATATATATATATATATATACACAGGTCCCTCCACTAATAATGGCACCCTTGGTAAATATGAGCAAAGAATGCTGTGAAAACTGGTCTTTATTGTTTAACCTTTTGATCTTTTGTTCAAAAAATTCACACAAATACTCTGCTCTCATGGATATCAAGCAATTGCAAACACAACACAGGTTTATCCAAAAAAATATCTTTGATAATATGGATTAATGTGGATGACGTGACAGTCAAATATACTGTGCAGTGCTGTGATGTGAGATTGTCCATTGCTTTCCCATTTCTCTATTCTTACACCTTCAGTTCCTCAGTTCTGTTGAATGGGAAGTGAAAACATGTGTGGTCTCATCTTTTTTGGTTTTAGAACGATATTTAAAAAATTCAATTTCAATTCGATTTTATTTGTGTAGCGCTTTTTACAATAGACATTGTCACAAAGCAGCTTTACAGAAATATCAACACGGTATACAGATATTAAAGGTGCGAATTTAACCCAACTGAGCGAGCCACTGAGTGGCGACGGTGGCAAGGAAAAACTCCCTAAGATGTTTTAAGAGGAAGAAACCTTGAGAGGAACCCGACTCAGAAGGAACCCATCCTCATCTGGGTAACAACAGTTAGTGTGAAAAAGTTCATTATGGATTTATCTGAAGTCTGTATGGTGTTAAGAGCAGCCGTAGTCCCAGCAGTCTGGAATTAGAGAATGTTTGAGCTCCATCCAGAGGCAGAAAGGATCTGGATCTCTAGTATCTCCATAAATTCATGTGGGGCTCGGCGAAAGGAGAGAGGGAGAAAAAAGATTATTATGACTGCGAAGTAGTAGAACAGAATCTAGTCAGGGTAGGCTTGAGTAAACAAATACGTTTTAAGCTTAGACTTAAACACTGAGACTGTGTCTGAGTCCCGAACACTAATAGGAAGACTGTTGCATAACTGTGGGGCTCTATAAGAGAAAGCTCTTCCCCCTGCTGTAGCCTTCACTATTCGAGGTACCGTCAGATAGCCTGCATCTTTTGACCTAAGTAGGTGTGGCGGATCATATAAAACCAAAAGGTCGCTTAGATATTGTGGCGCGAGACCATTTAGTGCTTTATAGGTTAATAAAAGTATTTTATAATTAATGCGAGATTTTACTGATATAAAAATATAAATATAAGCAGAAGTAAAAGCCAGCTTTGTGGGTGTTCAGGACCTCAGACACCGGCATTATTCAAAATTCAGATTGTATTTTAAAAATAAACCCCTTTAAACCTATAGGTTCCACAGATATTGTAGTAAGCGAACCTGTTAGAGTGTAATACCAGTAGTATCACAAATTGTCACAACCATTTTAGACATAATGCGTGTAATTAAAATCGTATCATTTGCATGAATTACTGCACTTGTAAATGGAATATACGGTTGAGGTTAAATTTCTTATTCCCTTTTCTAGAGAGACCACAAATGTTTCTAGTCAAGACCGCATCCTCATGCTAGTTCACTAGCTCAGGGACTAAAAATGTCACAGAGGAAAAGTTTGTGTAACCCAGTCATTTTATACTATTTGCATTAATTGAAGGCTATGAAAATTAAAGAAAGCGAGCCAACAAAAATCCCGAAAATTAATTCATAAAATAAATAAATAAAACTCATCATTCAGTTATGACAGAGGAAATGCCACTGTATGAACGGAAGACAGGCCTGTCTGTCTGACCACAGTTATAATCCGTACAAGAATGCCTCAGCTGACGTAAGATTTAGCACTCGCTTATTGTTATTATTATACGGTAATACATATATTTATTGGCATAGAATCGAGTTAAAATAACTTTCGCGTCTGTCTTTCAGCCTTTACCGTGATCATTCATTTTGTGCTCTCAGCTCTCTGTGCAGTTGAACTTTTATGGAGTTTTGTGGGTGTCACTACATGCAAATGAGTTGTACCAGGAATGCAAGTTGCACTTAATGGGTGATCAAGATTTGCATATGAGTATAAAGAATATCAACATTGGTTTAGCATATGCAGCATTTTCACAAATCTATACTTTTAAAAAAAGATGACGGGATCGTCTGCTTGCAATTGTGAACAACACAAAGTCTACTGTAGGTTGACAAAATGGCTGCCTTTGCTAGTCATGGAGGTAGTGTTTAGTGTTGGGAATTAAAACATGTTTTCTGACTATGTTTTCTGACTCGTCGTTGTGTCCGACTTTGTTTTCTGACTCGTCGTTGTGTCTGACTTTGTTTTCTGACTCGTTGTGTCTGACTTTGTTTTCTGACTTGTTGTGTCTGACTTTGTTTTCTGACTCGTCTGACTTTGTTTTCTGACTCATTTTTGTGACTGACTTTGTTTTCTCTGTCTGCCTTTGTTTTCTGACTCTATTTGTGTCTGCCTTTGTTTTGTGACTCATTGTTGTGTCTGACGTTTTCTGACTCATTGTTGTGTCGGACTTTGTTTTCTGACTCATTGTTGTGTCTGACTTTGTTTTCTGACTCACTGTTGTGTCTAGGAAAAGGTTGAGCATGTTTCACAGTCAAACAGGTTAAACATAACAAACACTGTACAGTGTTAAGACAGCTGCTTAATTATGAGACAAAGATACAGACAAACAAATCACTCTGAGTCTCTGACTGTCTTTTTTGTCAACCATTTGATTCCTCAGGAGGCAAACCATGACTCTAAAAGACATCGATGGAAGGTGAGTTGAAAAACCGAGCTGAATGCTTACGGGAATTGTATTGAAATTGCTTTGTTTGTTTTCTGGATTGTTCTTTGTTCTCTTTTTTTAATATGTGCCTTACCTTTGAAGCATGTGTGTGTGTGTGTGTGTGTGTGTGTGTTTCCTGGTGCTCAGGATGGTTGATGTCCATGAGGAGGACCAGCAGACTATCACGGTGCAGGTGGAGGTTAAGAGAGCGACAGAAGACGAGGAGGAGAAAGAAGAGACAGTGATCGAGGAGAAGGCGGAGTTTGAGGTTGAGAAGGAGTCTGTGATCTCCTCCCGTACACCGCCTCCTACAGAGAGCTGGTGAGGACATACACAGTACACCTGTCACTCCTCCTCTACTCTAAAAATCTAATATGTCTCATAACTCTGTACCACAAAATTGTGCTCGTGTGTTAATTCTCTAGAGTTCCGGCTCAAGCGTAACCCTCTCTCGTTCCCTCCACTCAGACACCTCTGATTTATTGAACACATGCTGTTATTGTCCCGTTAGGACCAGGGATAATGAACACGAACACAGCATACGTTATAGCGATTAGGTTTATCCATTAATGCACAGGGATCCCGAGGTAAACATGGGAAGTGTTTCCTGTATGGCCGCTTGCTTTGTTTCCGCTGTGTTTTAAGCATCGATACCATTGTTTCAGTCTGACTGCAAGTAAGAGCACACTTTTGCTACTCGACAACACCGATACCGATACTTATATCATGAGAGAATGTTTTATTTAGCTCTGTTTATGTTTCCTTCCTTTACACAATAGCCATGAAACATGCATGTGTGCTCATGCACTTGTTCTTTATCACATCAACTCGTTTAGTTTAAATGGGGTGCATTAGTTGGCTACATTAGTTACCTTTGGATCGAGTAGGGTTGCAGTGGAGAAACGCAGGTTATGTCCCGCTTCAGAAACTCACTTCTGTACAACTGTAGATAAAGTACGAAATGTTTTGGTTTTCATTGTGTCGCAGTTAAAGTGACCGCTGTTCATCAAGAAAGACACAACAGGGTAAAAGTTGTTACTTTCACTCACCTGGTGTTGTCTGCGAACATTTTGTTCTCGCCTACTTATCAATCTCTTCAGCGTCGGTTTCTGCTGTGTGTCTCCACGATAACCACCTCGTGCTCAAACTTCTGATCAAGATGATGTATCAGGTTAATTGTATTGTAGGAAGATGCTGTAGTTCCTGCGGTCTATATGTTCGCTGAGCACAGTTTGGAATCCGCTTTGATTGAATCATGAAATACGTTCAGATCGCTGTTATTCTGCTGCAATGTACACCAGGCTTACGTCACACAGGATCATGGGGTATTGGATGTTGGTATCTGAGAGTACGAATAAAATTGCTCGGACTGTATTAGACTGATACGTGGTACCAGTATCAATATGTGCATCTCTAGTTTTGAGCCATTAAACAGGTATACGGAATAATAATAATAATAATAATAATAATAATAATAATAATAAGTGTTTGATATGTTCCACTGTCCAGGAAATGCCTAACAAGGCTGAGGAAGATCTCTACGCCTTTACGCTTCTTAAATAAATAAATAAATCCCACGATCTGTGAACATACATGAATTCTGAATTGTTCCCACATCCTCCTATCTTCCTAAATAGCTTAATACCGCTTACTTAGCTGTAACCATCTCAACATCTGCTAGTAATCTAGCTCTGATTTGTCACAGGATAGCATGACTGGGATTCTCAGTGTTTCAGCGATGAAATTATAATTATTGCTCAGTATCTAAAGTCACTAGTGGTGCGTTTGGCCTGCTTGTGGATAGGAGAGCTAGCTAGATAGCTAACTGCTTGAACATTAGCATGCATTTTCTTACTGGATTTGCATTGTTTTGGTCTATTAACCAGCAGTCAAACAGGTTTTGTTCATCACTAATGTCAGGTTAGTTACCTAGATAGTTTAATGCACAGGAACCAATCGTGTTCTCAGACCCGATCGGTCCGATGCTTTCAAGCCTGCAGTATTTCGTGATATTACTTACTGAGCTGATACGCCACAGTCTCGGAGTTGTTGTTGTTTTTTTTTACATACTAAGAAATACCAAGAAAGTGTATGATTGAAATGAAGAAAAAAAAAAGTGACATTTTGTACTGCATTCAAAAATTCAATCCAAATTCCACCAGTGTACATGATCATAAGCTGTCATCCATGAAGCATTGCATTTTCTTTAATTCAGCTGTGCTGTCATTGCTTTTCAGGGGTCCCAGAGCAACCTTTTTTTTCAGTGTTGGAAGCACTTGGGAACTGAAATGATCCTAATTCCTCATCAGTACATTCTACTGAACTGTTTTCAGTTCTTCTAATATTAACCACGTTCAGACATGGCCTGTTGTTACGTTGAGCTTTTCTGTGTTTCGCGAGTTGGAATTAGAGAATAGGCTTCAGTAAAGGGGGAGGTGAGACATGAGCACATGGTCTTGAAGGCTCTAGTGTGCACTGCTGCTGAAAGCTCAATCAGCCATCTGCCTGCAGTCACCTCTCCTGCTGTTAATGCACTGCGCTGGGAGAAAATACGCACTAACTTTATCAACTTCTGCTGCCTTGATCTCATTACCCCTCGCCTTTTAATTCAGAAAATACAAATACGAGCCCACTGGAGGAAAGTTGAAGTCTGTGGTTTTGGAAAACGAGGTCGTGACACTTTATTTACTTAACTTCTTTCTATATCCTTTATCCACTATCTTTTATTTGATATTTATTGGAGATGGAGACTTCAATACCTCGCCTTTTTTTCCTTCTTCTTCTGAAACCTGCAAACGTGCAATATGAGCTGGGGTGGTTGTTCTGCTCTGAGCATTGAAATGTTACATGTTATTTAATCTCGAATTGGAATATATGGTAACCTTATGTGTAGGCCAGGTTAGGATGAGCAAGTTGCAGCTCCCAAGGCTTTTAAGCAAAATGACCTTCAAGTATAACCCTTGTGAATTTGACCGAAATACCATGGTTTTAAAAAGTAGAATGACCTTCTGAAGCTAACCGGTTGTGCGGTGTGTGTGTCCCAGTGTGCCCGGGGAGGCCGATGTCCTTTCCCTGCCTGAAATCAGAGAGACTGAGATTCTGGACGACATCATCCCAGAGATAGTCGACCATCCACAGACAGCAGATCCCCCTCCACCTGCGTCACCACCGGCAACCGTTTCTCTCGAGGATGTCGCCCTGGAAACAGGCACCGAGGCAGAAGCTCCGGATACACGGGCTCTGAGCTCCATGCTCAGCAGAGGGCAATCCGAGTCCCACAGCCAGGCATCTGCAGACGAGGAGGTTGTGCCAATCACCGATATCTATTTTGTAAGTCCTGCTTTGTAAGTGTGTGACGACATTTGGCAGGGTATCGTGCCTTGATCGGCCAGCTGATAAAAATGTGATTTTAGGCCTGTTTTCACCACAAGAACTGTTGTTTTTTTTGTTTGTTTTTTTAACTTGTATGCTTGTATGTAACTAGAAGGCACATTTCTACTAGAGGAACCAAAGCTGAAGTTCTTTTTAGTTCCTGCTCTGAAGTAGATGCTTTTATTGTGGACCAGTTACTACTCGGATGAGCTTGCCTGAACATCGCTGAATGGTTAAATCAAAGCTTTTACTCGATGTTTATTAAACAATCCATTCATAAAGTTTGCAGCAAAGCAGATATCTGCAAAGATTTCGTTTTGACTCACGTTGCATGTTAAAAATGTGATGGGGGTGCAGGACTCCAGATGGCGACGAAAATGGTCGCCAGTGCGACTAACTTTTTAATTTTGCGACCAAGTTTTTCTGCCACTCGCCAGTGGCCACCGTTACCCACAAACAACATTTTTAAAAAATGAAATAGAAATTACCATACATCTTGTTGTGTTAGGCTGCTGAACTCTCATCTCCTCTTGCGCCTGCGTCTACCTGCTCTATCGCGTGCACTCCTGTATGCTTTCCAGTAAATAAACTCTTGTCCTGCAGGGGTTGAAGCATCGGCTGTATAGATGAACAGAAACAGGTTTAACGTCACGTTTATCTGGTTAAAAAGTTGGAAGTGTTAACCTTATTAAAGGTGTTTAATTTAGTTTGATGTGGTTTGGAATTTGAATTTATCCGTTAAATGTAGGCTAGCTAACTGCGTAGTTAACCAACGTTAGTCAGCTGAGAAGAAAACGAAATGCGCAAACGAAAAATATCAGACTTTTTCTCATCCCCTGCCCGTCCAAACCCTGCCTCCTCTACATCAGACGCCGACGATGTTGAGACCAACTCGACCAGTGAAAGTTCTCAAGTGACATTTGAGTCATCCCAGCCCGTTTCAATCGGTGTGCAACCTTTTACTGATGATGACAGCCGAGCGCAGCGAGTCGAGTCTTCTTCTCCCGTCCCTGCGGCTCTCATCCCGACAAGACCGTTTAAATCAGCTTGGCTACAAGAGTTCGCCTGGTTACGTTATGACAATGGGAACATGTACTGCAGCTTTTGTGCTAAAGCAGGACAAGATATTGCTGGTAAAACAGAGTTCATTACCGGTCCGAGTCATTTTAACATAGAAACCGTGAAGGAGCATGGGGACAGTAAAAAACATAAGAACGCCAGGGATCGTGTCATTGCTAAGTCTGCCCCTCGTGCCACCCCACTCGTGAAAGCAGTGCAACGTGCTAGTGACAAAGTCGAGGAAAAAGAGATGAGGGAATTGAAAATAAAATTCGATGCAGCCTACATGATTGCAGTGGAAGAAATACCATTCACAAAGTTTAGCTCTCAAATTCTATTGATGAGGAAGGATGGTATGGATGTATTAAAGACCTATGATAATTATACAGCATGTGCAGAGTTTGTAGGTTGCATTGCAGATGAATTGAAAAGCAGTGTGCTGGAGGAGACTTTAAAGGCAAATTACATCTCTGTTATAAATGATTGTGGCACGGATGTCTGAGGAAAAGACAATGTTATTGTGTACTGTAGGCACTCATCTGATGGAACAGCTGTGACCCGTCTAGTAGGGTCGGCTGAACTTGATCACAGTCATGCGGAAGGAACCCTAAATACTATCAAGTCGCTGCTTGAAAATGCAGACCCACCAAATCCAAACTGGTGGGAACACAAAATGAGTGCTTTTGGAGCTGATGGTGCAAGCGTTAATATGGGTGCATCAGGGGGAATAGGGGCACGTGTCAGAGGTGATATAGGTGAACATGTCCTGTCCTTCCACTGCCTACCTCATCGTCTGGAATTGGCAATGCTAAGCACTCAAAGGTCAGTGCCAATGATTGAGAAGGTCTATGACCTCTTGCAGGTTGTGTGGAAAACCTAACACTTCAGTCCCAAAAGCAAGCGAGAACTGAAGGCAATAGGTGCAGACTTGGGCTGTACAGTACGAAACCCTTCAGCTGTTAAAACTCAGCGCCGGCTGCCATACATTTATCGGGCACTCTCGGTTTTCCTTCAGTCAAGTTATGCAACAGGGCGGGGCAATACACTGCTGTGCATCATCACATGGAGCACCTTGCAGCCACATCCAAAAACACTGACATAAAGGGAAGGGCCAAGCACATTGTGCTGCAAATGGAAAGCCTGTCTTTCGTTGCCTTCTGTCACTTTTTGCATGATCTTTTTTCAAAGGTCTCAAAACTCAGCCTCACCCTTCAGAGAGATTCTCTGATCCTCCCACAAGCGGTTGCAGCTGTTGAGAGTTGTCTAGAGACAGTTAAAAAGTTGAAGGAAGAGCCACTGAGAGAAGGGAAGCTCCAGGAATTCTTACAGCACATAGGGAAATATTACGTAATATTAATATTACTGTAGAAGAATTAGAGAGAAGATTCGGAAACATGCTGGTGAACGTTACAGAGAGAGCACATGCAAAGGGATCAGAGGTCATCAGGTCATTTTCAGTGTTCTGTCATGATGCATGGCCAGATGTTGTAGTGACCTTGACGTGGTGGTGGTGGGAGATACGGACTCTCAGCCTGAATAAGCTGGAAACAACTAATTGTACATAGTTGAATAAAAAAGTGGAAAAAAAAGAAACAAATGACCGGACATTTAAGTATTTACGGTTATATGATTCATTGTATACTGAACATTGCACATATTGTGTATGTAAAGAATACATTGTGTAAACTATAGGAGGCAGAGTAAACAAAGGTAGACAGTACAGAGGGGAAAGAAAAGGACAGTGTGAGGTAGCCATTTAACAATGATATCATCATATGTCATATGACATCACTATATTTTGGCTCCTGAAAATTTGATTTGGTGCCTAAATATTTTGGGTTTAGAAGCCAATGGCGACTAGATTTTTTTTTTTTTTTGCCTGGAGCCCTGGGGTGTGTATACTTCTAGTGGCATGCTCCTCATGCCTCATTAGGGATACATATAATTTGTAATTCTATATCCAGAGTGATGTTAATTTTGTTAACGAAAACAATGATGAAAAATGTTCACCTTTTTTTTCCATGACGAAGACGAGACGATGACGAGACGACCCCGACGTCATTAAACACTAACTGTGACTACATCCACATGCAGTATTGAAAACCAGACTAAAATGTAGTTTAAAAAAGAATAACTTTTTTTTATAAAACTCTTTCTTAATTTCATCGACACAAAAACAGGAGACTCTTGAGGTTTCTCTCAGGTTTTTTTTTTTTTCGAAAGCAAGTTCAGCGCATAAACATAGCGGGGATATCCTTCATGTGGTTGCACATTGTGGACGTTTCCTGATTGGCCATAATACCTACAGGCTGCAGCCAATAGGAACGCTTCTCTGTCAGCACCCGTGTCCTCACAGGACCGATCAGACCAGCTTAGGGAAATTAACGGAGCCACAAAAAACAGAAACACCTTTAACAGATGCCATAGTAGAAACATTCATTATCATCGCTTGCTAAGTATTATGTCCACAGTTATGTTAGCCTGCATGTTTATTACAAATAGAAACTTGGTGAGTAGTTACATAGAGAGATATATAATGTTTGTGAAGTGTTTTAGCTGTCATTTTTGCAGATATTCAAGCCGCTATGGGCTTTTACTGTACCACTTTCATGTTTTTAACTCTTATTTTTGTTAATAGTCAAAAAAAAAAGAAGGAAGAGAGAGGAGAGTTTTGGACCACCTGGTAAAAACAAAACAAAAAAACCTAGGAGTGAAAGGGCAGAGGGCCGTGATATGGAAGAGAAGGATGAATGAACGGTGTTTGTTTTGTGCCACATAATTCATGAATGTTCCTGTCTTGATTCTCAAGAAAACAGGAGACTTGAAATAAGTGTAATGTTACTATATATTTAGATGTATTTATATTGATATGTTTGTATTATATTTACACATATTCACCACTCCCCTCTTTCTACCACTGTCTAGACTAGATTGAAAGAAATTATTAGTCAGTAATAATCTTGTGGCTAAAAATGTTAACAGTTTTTGTTGACTAAAAAAAAAAAAAAGAAAAACAGGATACGCTTGACTAAATGTGATAAAAACTATCAAGGACATTTTACACGGGACACAAGACTAAAACCTAATTAAAAAATTGCTGTCAAAATGAACACCAGATACTTCTAAAGCTGCCTTGTGACAATGAACATTGTTAAAAGCACTATGTACGTTTTCATTTTCAATATTTCTGCATGAATATGACCTGACCTTGAGCCAATAGAAATGTTGTGGAAGGTCCTGAAGCAAGCAGCTCATGTGGGCTCGACGTGTAGGACTGTACAACAGTTCAGTTGCAGTTATTGCTGCAAAAGTGTAATATTTTCGTCTCATTTGTTTAATTGGGTTCTCTTTATCTACCTTTAAGACTGAAAAACTGATGATGTTTTAGGTCATATTTATGCAGAAATATAGAACATTCTAAAGGGTTCACAAAGCACCACTGTAAGTAACTTTAGCATAGTTCCTGAACTATTTCGCTCTTCAAAAAGCTCTGGAACCTCTGTGGAAATGTGCGTTTTTTTTATACAAAGAGGGAAAAGTAACCCAAGTTACCTGTTCCACAGACAAGCAGCTTGGATGATGTAGTGGAACTGTAAAGGTAAACCTGTGTGTCTGCATGCATTATTACTCGGAATACTGAAACAGGCCCTGATTTATTCAAATTCCATATGAACACCTCATTTCTAATAGTGTGCAACATGATCGAAGGGGTTTTATTTTGGGGTGTTTTTTTTTCAGAGATGATTGACAAAGAATCGTTTAATATCACATGCAAAGTACGAGGAAGAAGAAAAAAAAAAACGTGTTGTTGTATGTAGTGTTCTCAATAGAGACTCTTGGAAGAGCGAAACGGAAACTTGAATAAAACCGGAATAAAATTAAGTCGAGAAACTTTCTCGCTATTTTAAGATACTGAGACGTAATTTCAAGAAACTTTCATAAAACAATTGTTTCGTTTGGTATCCAAATGGCAGAAACAGGCTTCCACAAATATAATACCTGCACACTGGTTGTATGCCATTTCCACAGAACCCTAAAATTCTTAGAAGATGTTTAGGGTTCAGTGGAAACGGATGAAATTAGGAGTTTCAGTAGAAATGCTGCAGATTGCATATAAATTAAGACACGGACAAAATGGGCGTCCTTTTTTTTGCTATATGAAAGACACAATCATACCCAGACCCTTTTAGTATGGTGTTTCTAAATACAGGCTTTTAATAAATCAGGGTGTGTGTGTGTGTGTGTGTGTGTGTGTGTGTGTTGGAAAATGTGACACACCTGGCTTCATAGTTTTATCCGGGAGACTCGGCCCAGCACCTGACCCGGTCACAGTACATCTGTCTCTTTTTGTTTGTTTGTTTGTTTGACTCTTTGTTTATCTGTCTGCCTTCATCAGCATTCCATTCACACAAAACCTGCCACTATCTATCGATGCTCACACAAATCTAAATACTCTATCAGTAGTAGCACTGAAGCCGCTGATCTCCCCAAATCTCAGCATCTTAACACAAAGGGTTGCAGGAATGTTCCAGCATCACCAGTTTAGCCACAGCGTTGATACGTTTTGACCCTCCAGCAATACAGGAGACACCTGAAAACTACGCTTTTGCGCTTTTTTTTTTCCCCCCTCAGATAAAGCAGCAGAAAGACCGAAGACAGTTAAGATTCGGCTAGCATGGAGGGGAAAGGATGTGGACTGTAAAAGATGCCCATGTGCTTGTTTTAGTGTTTCACACCGACTTTATCTTGTGAGCCAATTCAAAATACCAAGACACACCTGTAGTCCCTGTGATCGATAATGAACTGGAGGATCTGCTTATTACTGCACATCTGGAAAACAAAAACAAAACAGTCTCACCCACAGACATATGCTAGTGTTTTTCTGATCAAATTCAGTTTTGTTTTTCTGCCTGCTAGGATTTCTCTTATTCGCATTGTTGATGTTTTCAGTTGTTGTGTGCGTTAATAGAGGAGCACAGCGAGTGCTTTCAGAGCTCTTCAGATAAAAAGTGAATCCCATGAGACAATTTCACCTACTGTTTACTCTTTCTCTCTCTCTCTTTGAGGTGTAGTCGGTGTTAAAGCTTTTCCTCCTCCGTACCGACGCAGCGCCAAGAACTGGGAGTATTTGCCGTGTCATTGTTTAACCGTTACAAACGTTTACGTCATTTAGCAGACGCTCTTATCCCAAGCGACTTACAGTTATCTCATTTACACAGCTGAGCAGGTGAGGGTTAAGGGCCTTGCTCAGGGGCCCAGGAGTGGCCGCTTGGTGATGCTGGGATTTGAACTCAACGACCTTTCGATCAGAATTCCAACGTCTTAACCGCTGTAATAGCATTAACAGGTGTAAATGAATGCGCTTGTTCTAATACATTTATCTTTTTTTTAATGTTATTTAAATTCATCATTCATTAACAAAACTCCAGCAAGCTAACGGTGATGAGTGATGTATATTTACCTCCTCAAAACACCGAACAGCTTCCTTTCATCGGGGTCATTTTTCACTAATCAATCATTCATTTTTTTATTATTATTATTATTATTATTTATTCATTTGTGCTTCAAGCTAACCCCCATCCTTTAATGTGTACTTGGTGTTTCAGTTTTTGTTCCTGGGCTTTTCTAAAAATCTAAAAGCTTTAACTGACATCTTTGATCTTCATTATCACTGAATGTCTGCCAATCTCTCTCTCTCTTTTTTTTTCTCTCCCACACCTTTTATTTACTCTGTTTTTCATACCTCTGTTTTCCTGTGAAACAACCCACACCCTCCTGCTTTCCACTGATTTGCCCCTGATCTGTGTTTTTGTTGTGAACCTCCAACACTCCCACTGTGTGTGTGTGTGTGTGTGTGTGTGTGTGTGTGTGTGTGTGTGTGTGTGTGTGTGTGTGTGTGTGAGACCAGTATGCCGAGGGGAGATACTGGGTGTATTCCCCTGCTTCTCATCGACGCAAGCTCAGCTCGAGCTACGACGACTTTGTAAGTGAACTAAAAGCCAGTGAGATTAGCCGTAGCTCTAGCAGCTGATCCGTAGCCACCTTCATCCCCACACCCATCACTCTAGATGTCTGTTTACAGTACATAATAACCCTTCTGCTTCATCTGATCAGGTTTCTCTTTTGTTCTCTCTCTCTCACACACACACACACACACACACCAGGAATCCTGACCCAAGCAAACAAAGGCCTCCTAGTTTAGATTATAGTGATGCAAAGGTTGCTGAATGAATGCTGATGTAAATCACCTCATGCTTTTGCTTTCTCTGTCTGTCGCACTCTTGTCTCTTTATCTGTCTTTCTCTCATGTTGTCCGTGCTGCGTGGCCATCTGTCTGTGTGTGCGTACCTCTGTGACGCCCCCTGCTGTTGTGTTGGTGGTGTAACCGCAGCCTCCAGAAGACAGGAGCTGGGTTTATTCGGCAATCCACCATCGCTCCGAGTCTCAGCCCGTTTCTGATGGAGAGAGTGAGGCAGTAAGTGTGGGGTTCCAACTGAAATGACCCAAAAGCCTACACAAACGCAGTGTGGATCTCCATGGAAACAGACTTCCTCTTTTGTACTCGTTCTTTCTTTCAGTTATTCACTCTTTTGTCCATTCATTCATGTAATCATATTAATACACTTCGTTGTCAGGGGAAGATATTAGTTATTCTGTGAGGGATGTTTTATAGCTGCGATTACATGAGTAATAGGAGCTCAGTTTTTTATGGATGTTCCATAACATTAAGTACAATGTGTCATTCTTTCTTTAACATCCATCTGCATTGGGAAATTGTTGTGTAGTATAAGAAGAATAAAGCGCTTTGCTGCTACACGACAATGATCAACTCTTTAGTTGCAACAATAACTCATGTCACACCACGCCGTCGTTGATTATAAACTAGAACAGCTCGTACGCTTGTGTTGTATTCCTCACATATGAACCCTATGATGAGAGATAAGCTAACAGCACCGGTTGCGCTCACACATTGCTCTCTCAGTGTTCAGCTCTGTTTCATTAGCACTAGCAGCGGGCAGCAGCCGGACCGGTATCAGGGTGACAATGAGCAAGGTCACTCCAGACACTACAGAGTGACACGGGCTAGTCGGGGTTTAGTGTGCGTTGTTCAAAGAACACACACATGTCATATTCTACCGGTTTGTGTAGACTGTATGTGTGTATGTGCGTGTGTGTGTGTTTATTTTGGGCCTCATGCATAAGGTAGTACAGACACCAGTAAGTGCTTTAAGCCACTGATCATGTTCATTAACAGTCTCTCTCTTGCTCTCTCTGTTGCTCTCTCGCTCTCTCTCTCTCTCTCTCTCTCTCTCTCTCTCTCTCTCTCTGTTGCTCTCTCTCTCTCTCTCTCTCTCTCTCTCTCTCTCTTGCTCTCTCTGTTACTCTCTCGCTCTCTCTTTCTCTCTCTCTCTCTTGCTCTCTCTGTTGCTCTCTCTCTCTCTCTTGCTCTCTCTGTTGCTCTCTCTCTCTCTCTTGCTCTCTCTGTTGCTCTCTCTCTCTCTCTTGCTCTCTCTGTTGCTCTCTCTCTCTTGCTCTCTCTCGCTCTCTCTCTCTCTCTCTCTCTGTGTTTCGCTTTCTCTTTTTTTCAGTAAACCGTATGCAGTGTGATAGGTGTTGGTTGAACTCGGAGCTGCTCTGTCTTTTCTCCGGTCACCCCCACGAGCCCTGCAGAAGGGACCCTGCTTTGCCAAGCATCATGGGAAAAAATTGTATGGAACTTTTCAGAACTTAAAGAAAAGGAGAATATCATCAGCCAGTTGATGCTCTGTCTTTTCCCAAGTCTCCTACAGGTCCAGCAATCGTGAGAACAGTCTCGTACGAGGGATCTCCTGATTCCTCCGACACGCATACACTATATGACTCTTTGCGCGCTCTCTGAACATCATTCGCCAGTCACGTTCACATTATCCAAATCTGATCATTTCCTCAGTCAATGTAAGCACTCTTCCATCACGTCTCAGTGGTTTTACGTGCTGGACTTTTTGTTTGTTTGTTTGTTTGTTTGTTTGTTTTGTATTGTTGTGGGGTTTTTTAACATTCCATCAATCCTCCAACACTGTCATACCACATTATTTAATTATGTCAGTAAGTCTGTAATTTACTGGTGAAAACGGAACTTACTTCTCCGTGACGCTGTGCTGTAGGAGTTCCCAGGTTTGGGGACGGACGCTGCTCTTTCACATCTTCTACGACATATCAGTGGCCGTGGCTCAGACGCCGTAACCGAGACAGCCGCGGCTGTAAGGACCTTTCAGGGTTCGAGATTTCATTTAGAGCATATCAAAAGAGTGCTGGTGCGAAGTACTGTGTCCCAAACAAACATCAGTATTCCCATCATCCACCACTACTGTAGAAGTTCACGTCACTAATGTAGGAGTGACTCTGAAAAAGTGTCACGTTTTTACGTTTGTTTGGTGTCTTTTTTGTTCTTTTATATGAATTTAGGAGCTGTTGATGTCATTTTACGTCCTAGCTGTTTTTAATCATCATTTTACAATAGATTTGGGTGAGATGTGGTCATGTATGTTGGAGTCCTACTGTTTTTTTTGGGTTTTTTTATGGAAACAACCCTACATATATACTCAGCAAAAAAAAAAAGAAACGTCCTCTCACATTCAACTGCTTTTATTTCCCGCAAATTTCTTAATATGTGCAAATATTTGGTTTAATATGAAAACATTTAACAACTGAGACAAAATATGAACAAGTTTCACAGACATGTGAGGAATAGAAATGGAGTAATGAGTCCCAGAACAAAGGGGGGGTCGATATTAAAAGTAACAGTGAGTATCTGGTTTGTCCTCCAGCTGCTTTAAGTACTACAGTGCGTCTCATCTTTTCTGTTAGATGTTACCCCTCTCTTCCACCAAGGCATTTGCAAGTTCTCGATCACGTCTGGGGGGGACACACGGTTACATGTAATTTTCCACTGCAAGGACGATCAGCTGTCCTTCCTGTCTCCCTGTAGCACTGTCTTAGACATCTTACATTACAGACATTGCAGTTTATTGATCTGGACACATCTGCAGTCCTCATGCCTCCCTGCAGCAGGTTCATGGCATGTTCACGCAGGTGAGCAGGAACCCTAGGCATCTTTCTTCTGGTGTTTTTCAGAGTCAGTAGAAAGGTCTCTCTAGTGTCCTAACTTACTGTAACTGTGACCTTAATTACCTACTGCCTGTAAACTGTTCGTGTCTTAACGACTGTTCCGCAGGTGCTGTTTAATACTTCAATAACTGTTTATGGTTCACTGAACAAGCATGAAAAACATCATTTAAACCCTTTCCGATAAACATCTGCGAAGCTCATTCGGGTTTTACTAAAAGAATCTGTGAAATACAGTCTCCTGAGAAAGGGACGTTTCTGTTTTTGCTGAGTTTAGTTTACTAAATCATTCCTACCTTCTGAAATTCTATTTAAAGAGATAATCTCAGATATTCATGATCTTGCTGCCATGCAACTGTGTGAGCGTGAGTGTGTATGTGTGTGTGTGAGTGTGTGTGTGTATGTGTTTGTGAGTGTGAGTCAGTGTGTGCGTGAGTGTGTGAGTGAGTATGTGTGAGTGAGTGTATATGTGTTTGAGTGTGTATGTGAGTCAGTGTGTGAGTGTGTGTGTGTGAGGGAGTCTTAATACTCTATACTGTGGTCAAAAAAATATTAAAATGTACTCCATTCTGCAGCTGTATAACTCTATATATAATCTCTATATAAAACTGTTAATATTTTGTTCTTACTTTCTTCACACCGTGTCCCCTTTTGAAAGCTTTATTTCATGCATAAAATATTTTCACCATTATTTGATAGATTTAAAAAAAACAAAACAATCCACATCAGCTTTATATGTTTTTAATTTTTTTTTCTAAATGATGAAATATAAACCGATTCTCGATCTCAATGTTGAAGTTGGTGTAGCAGTTTAATCCATCGCATCACAATGCAGTACATGTGATTGCCTTATTTGGATCAATTATTTTGATAGCTAACAAGAATGGATCGATTACCCCGACGTGTTCGTAATCAATCAGCGTGCTATTTTTCCAAATATAACGACACAGCTTGTGTTGTAGCTATAATGTACGTATCATACAATCAGTATAGTGTATGTTTTAATTGATAGGGCTTTTATTTTTGATTGCATGTAGAAAAGGAAAAAAAAAAAAAAAAAAAACTAGGACGGGATATGTTAATAACATGATGAAAACTTCTTGTCCTGTATTCCAAACCGAGTTTGTCCGAAGGCTTTAACTGTTGACGTGTCTAATGTAAAGCTCTGCTGTTTGTACGTAGTGTTGAAGAAAAAAAATCCTTAGTAGTGTGTATGAGTGTGCGAGTGTGTGGATGTGTATTTTATTTGTTGAGGAAGATGTGCTTTGTTAGCGTTTATTTCCAACCATCTTTTCCTCAAAGGCGTTGCATGTATTCAGCACTAAGAAGCTCTGTTGAGATATGTATCTGTGTCCATCTCTAAAGGCATTTACCTGATGCCCTGTGTGTTTGTACAGATCAGTGGATGATTAATGGTGTAAAAAAAAATAAAATTATACTTAAAAAACGATTTGTTTATCTGTTAATTTAACTTGCAGCAAGTAGCGTTGCCATCTTACGCCTCCTTGATTCAACTGTTTTTATGAATTTTTTATTTATTTATTTGTTTTCTTACATCTTCTCTCTGAGTCTGTATGGGTTTCCTCAGGGTTCTCCAGTTTCTTCTCACCTCTAATAAACATGGCGGTAGGTGGATTGGCTATGCTGAATTGCCCATAAGTGTGACTGAGTGTGTGAATGTGTGTGTACTTGGTTCCCTTTGATAAACTGGCTTCTCATCCAGGGTGTATTCCAGCCCAGTGTTTCTTGGGATAGGATCCACCCCCGACCCTGACCGGGATCAAGCGGCTAATGAACTGTAAGTGGTTAACCCACTTTTAGCATGACTGATTTTAAAGTAGTCCTAATTCACTTTGATTTTAATCCTAAATATGTATTACTCATCAAATGTTTGGACACCTGGTCACAGAAGTGTTTTCTTGTTAATTTTTCTGCTATTAGTAACATTATGAAATAACACGTGTGTGTGGAGTTTGCATGTGCTGCAGGGGTTTCCTCCAGTCCAAAGACATGCATGGTAGGCTGATTGGCATGTCCAAAGTGTCTGTAGTGTATGAATGGGTGTGTGAATGTGTATGCGATTGTGCACCCTCTCCCCGCCTTGTGCCCCATGCTCCCTGGGATAGTTTCCAGACTTCCCGTGACCCTGTGGTAAGTGGTACAGAAAATGGATGGATGTATTCTACTCATACTAAAAACCAATCTGAAGAGCATTATGTATTTTAAAAAATATGTATTAATACGCAGATGGTGGACAACATGAATACCTGGACAGATATGTAGTGTAACTACTGCGTCCCACAATGCACCACGGTTACTTAATTTTCAAAGTAAATACTGGAAAATGTTTACTTACTTAAAAATGTAGCCAAGTTACTGTCTATGTGAACAAGCTAATGCTAACCAATAACAATGGCTAAACAGCTCAGCTTATGGGTATGTTTTTCTTTGTTGTTGTGTAGTTATTACCTTATTGTTATGGGGGGGGGGGTGTTCTTATTCTCACTGAAATATGTGGGAAAGAAGAGAGAAAAGAGAAGAGAAAAGGTCAATGAATCACATGAAAATGAATCACATGAATATGAATCACCTGTAAATGAATCACATGAATATGAATCACCTGTAAATGAATCACATGTAAATGAATCATATGAAAATGAATAAATAAATTAAAACATAAGAAAAGTAGTTAGTTATACCAGTTACTGTATTTACTTTGTCCTGCTGCTTTATTCCATCATTTTTGGGATTTAACCACCAAAGGTTAGTTAATTTAATCTCACTAGTAACTACTATGAAAATACTCTGTGCAAAATTGATGTAGCTAATTCTGAGGTAATTACTTCCCCAAGCCTGCAGCCATAGGAATGAGTAGTATGGTCTACCAAAAGGAAATTTTACATACATGCTGTGCTATCCTGCATGGTCATATTCCATACTACTATGAGGAATGGTATGTATTATAGTAGTACAATATGCTGTATGTAATGCACAGTATACGTCTGCAATTTTGAATCAGTCCATGTTTACTGTACAATAGAGGCTTTAATAGAGGAGTGCGCAGAGAAGTCTAATTAGCAATCCAATGAGTTCAAGAACAAAGAAATTGATTGATTGTTGTGGTATCCAAATGAAACTGTCCAATGAAGCCATAAATAAATAACCATTGGTAGAATATATACATTGGCGGAATATTTTCCAACATGAGTGAAATATTAGACACTTCAGGGGGCTAGCGTGTCACCAGGCTCTGTTGGTCAAGATGGTCTGGTTTGATGGTTGTAGAGGAGTTTTGGACACTTACAGGGAGGCAAAATGGTCAACCAAACAGACCAACCTTACACCAAGTAGACTAGGCTGGGAGTCCACCTGAACCAACCTAAACCAGCTGCGATCAGCAGCACATCATTTAAGGCTGCTGTATGTTTCTATAGCCTAATGAAGGATAATATTTAACAAAATATTTAACTTCAGATGAAAGGTGAGCTAGATAACAGATTCAGATTTAAGCGAACATAGTTAGGCTACTTAGACAACTACTGATGCAGAACAGACACGGGCTAGGCCTACTAAAGCCTGATAGTCGCTCATGGTGCACTCACACTGAGGTGATGGCCTGGCAGTGAGCAAAAGTATAGCAACAGATAAGATTTGAAATAAATTTAAATAAATAACACTTAATATTTGGCATATCCCTTGATGTCAATGCGACTTACTGACATTACTGACATGGTGATGCTTTTCCAGGCTTTTACATTTACATTTATGGCATTGGGCAGTGGCCCTTATCCAGAGTGACTTACAGAAGTCTCTATCAATAAATCCTGATATTGGTCCACAAGGTCACAGACTAAGAATACCATCAGTCTAAAAACTCTGTTGGGGAGGTAACATAGTAAGAAAACCACACATTCATTTATTTTATTTTATTGTTGTTGTTTGTCTCGGGGGTTTCTCCCTTCAGTCTCCTCTTCAGGAGGTGAAATCCTGCTCAATTGGGTTAAGGTCTGGTGATTGACTTGCCTAGACTAAAATCTTTCACTTTTTCCCCCTGATGAAGTCCTTTATTGAGTTGGGTGGTGTGTTTTGGATCATTATCTTGCTGCATGAATAAGTTATTCCCAATTAATTTAAATGCATTTCTATGTACATTGGCAGACAACCTGTTCCTGCAAACTTCTGAATTCATTCTGCTGCTACCATCATGAGATACATCATCGATAAAGATTAGTGAGTCTGTTCCAGAAGCAGCCATACAATCCCAAGCCATGACACTACCTCCACCATGTTTCACAGATGAGCTTGTATGTTTTGGATCATGAGTACATCCAATGTTTCTATCATCAACTATTGTTTTCCTTGACCGACCCATTCGGTATCTGTTGCTCAGTACGTTAGCGGTTTCTTTCTTTTTCATCTTTTTCAGGACATTCCGAATTGTTGTATTGACTATGCCCAATGTGTGTGTAGTGATCGATTTCCCCTCTTTTCTCAGCTTCAAAACGGCTTACTTTTCTCCCACAGACAGCTTTTTAACAGCAAATGCAGTCTTCACAGAAGAAAACGAAGGCTAATTCGATAGGTTAGGCTATTTCCAGCTATTTATTCTTGAAATAATCTATCCAAAAGGACACACCTGGGTAACAAGAAACATGCGGAAGTCACCTGTTCCAATATTTTTTGCTCGCGTACAAATTGGGCGGTCTGATACAAAATACTTTGTCATTTAACACATCTACGTATAAATACCAGGAAACAAAATCTACAATTATCAACTCTCTTCTCATGTTCATCTTTTGATCTCAAACCCAAATGTCTTCAGTCTACAGCAAAAATAAATGAATTGGCCTTTGCTGTTCCAGTAGTTTCGGAAGAGGACTGTATTATTTTATTTTATTTTATTTTATTTTTAAATGTTTATCCCTCATTTTAAATTCACGTGAATTATTTTATCAGCACGATTTTTTTTTTTTTTACTTCAGAAGCAGCAGGATGTAAACCGAGTGATATTGTTGAGTTTGGCGCCCCCGTGTGGTCAGTGTGGTCAGTGTTTGTGTGTTTATGAGTGAGCACCGGGACTCCTCCCCTTCTGCAGAGCACAGAGCTCGCTCTTCCTGCGGTCAGCTCTATGTGACAGCCAGAACTGGCGCATTGTCTTTTTCCCCCCCATTTCATTTTATTTTTTCACCCCACTCTTCGCATTGGACACTCGATACCACGTCCACAGCTTTGCGTCTTTCTCCTCGGACGTAAGGGTCGCCGCTGGTCTTCTCTATCATGGGCAACAGGGACGATGAATACGATTTCTTGTTCAAAGGTAAATTCTGGGCAGCCGCATTCTCCCGCACTGGGAGGGGGGGTTACAGCTTAATAATCACTCTTTTGTTTCCTTGCCAATTCAATATCCATGTCTTCGGGTAAATGGTGCAACGCGAAAGTAACAGGATCTTCCTAGCCTTTGATCTGCGCGCATTACCCACAGAAAGCGGTTTTATTTTTATTATTGCCACATTATCAACGCCCGCAGCAGCATCGATATCAGATAGGCGTCGAGATAGATGTGCAAAACATCTGGTTTCACTTGGCTGGATGTTTTCACAGCAAGTGTGTGCGCAGGATGGAAAGGCCAGGCCCTTATGTAGCCTATATAACACTGAATACGCTCATAATAACACAGAAATAGCCTACATGATGAAGGTAGGTGTAATCGTAATGACTATATCTGTAGTTATCCTGATGAGAGTTATGAATATCAGACATGTCTCTGGTTGGAGTAGATGGAGATCTGCCTGTTTGATGGGTTTAAACGCTTTCACTGGTGAGTATTTGCAGTTTTAATGGCATGATCACAGTAATAGACGTAGTTAAGAAAGTCTGACCTGTTAATGGATTGGTGTGTCCGGTATTAATTAGTGGATAGGTCGGAAAAGAAGCCTGAATATTTATTTTGTAGGTTTCGCAATCCTACAGCTTTAACCATGAGTGCATGAGAGATAAGGCCTAAAACCTCCACACACAAAGAAAGCCCCAGATTGTACAACTAGTTATGTATGTATGTATGTATGTATGTATGTATGTATGTATGTAAAATTGCATATCCAGGAGGGATTTGTCATATTATGAGTTTGTGAAAAGGACAAAGTGACAAAGTGCTAGTTCCTGTAGTAAAATGGTCATTGCCTAGTCATCATATTTATGATATTTCTTTTACTTTCACACTATCTGTTGTTACCCAGATGAGGACGGGTTCCCTTCTGAGTCTGGTTCGTCTCAAGGTTTCTTCCTCATATCATCTTAGGGAGTTTTTTCCTCACCACCGTCGCCACCGGCTCGCTCAATAGGGATAAATCCACACGCTTAAAATCTCTATTCTGTGTTGATATATTTCTGTAAAGCTGCATTGAGACAATGTGTATCGCTAAAAGTGCTATACAAATTGAATTGAATTGAATTGAATTGATGTTTGAAAAGGTAAAAAAAAATATCTTCAAATGTATAAATGTACAAATGTGTATCAGTCGTGTATCAGTCTATCAGGCGAGTCTCATGCCTGAATCTTGAGGATGCTGGAATTTGCTGACTCTGTGCTTTTTGTCCGTTTGCAGTTGTTCTTATCGGAGACTCTGGCGTCGGGAAGAGCAACCTGCTGTCACGCTTCACCCGCAACGAGTTTAACCTGGAGAGTAAAAGCACGATCGGGGTGGAGTTCGCGACCCGCAGTATCCAGGTGGATGGCAAGACGATAAAGGCGCAGATTTGGGACACGGCCGGACAGGAGCGATACCGGGCCATCACCTCAGCGTGAGTGCACCATGAGCGACTATCAGGCTTTAGTAGGCCTAGCCTGTGTCTGTTCTGCATCAGTAGTTGTCTAAGTAGCCTAACTATGTTAGCTTAAATCTGAATCTGTTATCTAGCTCACCTTTCATCTGAGGTCAAGTATGAGGTTAAATATTATCCTTCATTAGGCTATAGAAGCATACAGCAGCCTTAAATGATGTGCTGATGATCGTAGCTGGTTTAGGTTGGTTCAGGTGGACTCCCAGCCTAGTCTACTTGGTGTAAGGTTGGTCTATTTAATTGGCCAGTTTGGCTCCCTGTAAGTGTCCAAAACTCCTCTACAACCATCAAACCAGACCATCTAGAACCAGCCTTTAAGTGTCCAAAACTCCTCTACGACCATCAAACCTGACCATCTAGACCAACTGAGACTGGTGACACGCTCCCTTACTGGCACAGGCTGGGGTTTTTCCACTGGTGCTAATTTGTATACTTAAAGAAAGGCACAAATGAACTTTTCCATCACAAACTGATCCAATGATGCCTTGGAGGAGTCAAGCCCCCAAAAGTCCCTAATATTTCTTTAATGTTTGAAAATGTATTTATTCTACCAATAGTAAGTCATTTCCAGCTTCATTGAACATTTTAATTTGGATACCCCAACAAACAATCAATTTCTTTGTTCTTGAACTCATTGGATTGCTAATTAGACTTCTCTGCGCACTCCTCTATTAAAGCCTCTATTGTACAGTAAACATGGACTGATTCAAAATTGCAGACATATTGTACTACTATAATACATACTGTTCCTCATAGTGGTATGGAATATGAGTATGCAGGGTAGCATGTTCAAAATTATTCAACCAGTTCATGGCAAGCATCTTTAGTACTTAGTGTTCCTGAGGAATCTTACCCATTCCTCATGAGCAATGGCCTCCAGTTCAGTAATATTCTTGGGTTTGTGTGCTGCAACCGCCTTCTTCAAATCCCACCAGAGACTTTCCATGGGGTTCGAGTCAGGTGACTGTGATGGCCCTGTAGAATCTTCCAGGACTTCTTCTGCAACCAAGTCTTGGTGGAATTTGAGGTATGCTTGGGATCATTGTCCTGTTGGAAGGTCCAATGACACCCAAGCTTCACCTTCCTCACAGATGGCATGACGTTTTCTCCTAGGATTTCCTGATACTTCAATGAATCCATCTTGCCTTCCACACGCTGCAGATTTCCAGTGCCAGAGGATGATGCAAAGCAGCCCCAGAGCATCACCGAGCCACCACCATGCTTGACTGTGGACAGAGTGTTCTTTCTTCATTCTTCTTCCTCCAGACATACCGCTGGTCCATCGTGCCGAAAAGTTTCATTTCATCGCTCCACAGAACAGAATCCCAAAACTTCTGTGGATTATTTATATGATTTTAAGATTTTTCTTGTGCTTTTGGGTCAGTAATGGCGTACGTCTTGGAGTTCTGGCATGGAAACCTTCTGCGTTTAGTACGCGTCTTACTGCGCTCACTGAAACCTCAGTGTCTGTTGCCACCAAGTCCCACTGCAGGTCTTTTGCAGTCACTCGAGGGTTTTTCACAACCTGCCTTCTCAGAAATCTGCTCGCAGCCGTCGATAGCTTCCTTTTTCTACCCCGTCCAGGTATTTCATATGTTTTCTACCCCTAGTCACTTCAGGTATTTCATGTGTTCCAGCTCAAGCACACCTGGTGCAACTAATGAAGCCCTTGATTAGTTACATCAGGTGTGCTTAAGTCAACACCTGTTTTGCATATTTGTGCTGTTGTGAGGGATTCTATTCAGGGGGTTGAGTAATTTTGAAACTGGAGAAATCATTATAAGTTGCATTTTCAGTTGAATTTGGAGAAACCACTTGAAGCATTCGTCGTGTTGAACTATTTCATTTGTTTTTGTTAGATATTTGATGGCAAACAGCTGAAAGTCTGTACATTCTGACAACCTCTTTCCACATACTTGAAGCCCAAGTAGCATGCCACCCAGGTGCCAGTTCATGTTGACCACCACCTGCGTATTAATACACATTTTATACATATGAGTAGAATACATGAAATGCCATTTTCAACGCAGCCATCAATGCCAGACCTAACAAGGTTTAGTAGGGTAAGTTTAATTCTTTAATTGGCGCCAGCAGCATGGGAGTTCAGTATAGTTCTTATTATATGTCATTCACAACATGATATCATGGAACTCTGATAAAATAAAATAAAAAGAAAAGTTCAGTCATCTGGTTCTTTTCTAATAACTCAGTTTTCCTTGTTTTGCAACCAAAATGCTATACATTTTTTTCTGATTCGTTACTGGAAAAGACACATGATGTAGTAAAGTAAAAACATGAACACATTTTGCTTCAGTGATCAAATGTATGCGTTAACTGAAGGAATGCATTGTACAGTTTTGAAATGGAAGCTGTTCACTACAAAGCGGTGTAAAACTGTATTACATCATCATTATTATTATCCTCAGAGTCGGGGCCGTTATTATAGAGCCTGTCAGCATGATTTATCACAGTACACAGTCAAAATGGAAGATTTCATGAAGATTGTATGAGAAATGATTTACATTTCTATTCAATTATATTACTGAAGCTCGGCTCTGCAATTTAAAGGATGTAGCTTGCACGGTGTTGTAGGTAATATACTGTACCATCTGACCCTTACTTACCCTATGAGAGATTTTGAATAGTAACCACACAGGTCATGAGGCCGTTCATGCAAATCCTAACCGTACCACAAAAAAAATACGAAGCCTGTGTAGGTGTAGCTGATCGATGTCTTTTATGTACAACGCAGCTACTATCGGGGTGCAGTCGGTGCTCTGCTGGTGTACGACATCGCCAAACATTTGACATACGAGAATGTGGAGCGCTGGTTGAAGGAGCTGAGGGACCACGCTGACAACAACATTGTCATCATGCTGGTGGGCAACAAGAGTGACCTGCGCCACCTGAGGGCAGTGCCAACCGATGAGGCCCGGGCTTTTGCAGGTACGCACAGCATGAGTGAGGCAAAGAGTGTGAATGAGGGAACATGCTTAAAGAAACTCTTCTTGATAATCTTAGAGGAAAATCTGAGTTACAGTGGATCTAAAAAGTCTACACGCCCCTATTAAAATGGATGGTTTTTGTGGCGTAAAAAAATAAAATCATGTCAGAATCTTTCCTAGCTTTATTGTAAAAAAAATGTAATCTATTAATTAAAGTGAAAAACAATAAGAATGATTTTAGAGGGAAAAAAATCGTTTTCGATCCACTGTAGCATTGGACTGTTATTGTGTCATAAATGTAAGAGCCTATCCATATGCAGATGCAAACAATGGGAAGTGTCGAGTGTTAGAGGAGTTTCTAATTAATGATGAGGGTGAAAGTGTAGGCATGTTTCTCTACCTTTTTTCTCTTATTATAAAGAGTAAGTTATTATTTCATATAGAGAAAAAAATAGGTTTTGGTGACTTTTAATCTCAGATTTTCCCTTATATACTACAGGAAAGAAAATCTCTTAACAATTATTGTTATATACATAAATCCAGCCTCGATTTCACTTGTTTTGTAATATGCATGTGACAGAATAACAGTAACAACACTCCTATTTACACTGCTGCTTAATGGGCCCCAGATATTCTTCTGCAAGTGTAGCTTTTAGAAATATGTGCAGGCATGGACAAATCAGTATCCCACGCTTCCAGGACAAGCAGATTTCCTTTCTGGGCTATTAATTTTTTATTTGTAGTTGCTTGGCAGACAGATAGTTTAAACCCACCCACCCCAAAAAAAAAAAACAACATTGCTCCTTAATGCAAAAAAAAAGTTTACATTTCATATATAACTGTGTTTAAATGTATTGCCATTTAATGTATGCTGTAACTATAGCACATGCTTTCAGATCACACCTCCTGCTGCACTACACACATCCACCAGACCCATTTTCACTAAGCGGAATAATTAGCGTGCGCTGATGACAGACCATCTTTTCAGAATCAGTGCCGCTACATTAGTACTTCTACAGCGCATTAGCTAATGGATTTATTATTTCTCCACCTCTGATGTGTAACTCAGTGGACGAAACATATACCTGGCTATATAATAAACCGAGAATCCTATTTCCATTCAGCGGCTGACTTATACTCAGAAACTCCTCACAATCCAAAAGAGTCGGACTAAAATTTAGGTTGGTGGATTTCAAAGCAATGGAGTAATGGTCCATTATGGTCATATTCTTTTATAGTTTTTTTGATGGAGAGAACAAATGGTGTCACTAAAGTACACAGAGAGTTAGGCTGAAAAAGGCAGGCGTACGTCAATGCATGTCATTTAGAAATAAAAAGAAAAGAAAGTAGGTGGAGGTTACATGACTACAAGAGACGCTAACACACTCCTTCATTGTTTCCAGAGAAGAATAACTTGTCATTTATCGAGACCTCAGCTCTGGATTCAACCAACGTGGAGGAGGCGTTCAAGAACATTCTAACAGGTACATCATGTCAAACATAATACTATGCTGTGCCAGAATATTACTCACACTCAGAATGAGTGTAAGACTATAAGTTTAGAAGTCCAGCCCACTGCAGCAGTGATTCAGGTTTATGTGAGGTCATTAACCCGCAGTAGGAAAATCTCGTGAGAGCAGTGTGATGCAATATACATCCTGGTCTAATCGCTCAAGCATGCACAGGTCAATGTGCCATCCAAGCACATGAGCAAAGTCATGGCGGCTGGGCGTACAAGCGCTTCAAACCGTTACGGTTTTCAGGTTGTTATAAAAATGCTAACAGATCACAGGATGGTGTGTGTGTATAAATGGTTTATGATGGCTTTTCATGCGCAAGTTAGTGCAGAATTTACAGCTGAGAGGTTGGGAGTGTAGTTATGCTCTGTGTAGTTATTTTATGACAGCTGCAATGGCACTCTTTAATCTGAAAGTCTTTATAAAAAAAAAACAAAAGTGCACATATGGTAGCAGCTACTTAACTAGGCTTATGAGGATTCATCTGGATCAGGACATATCTGGGTGTGTTTTAAATATGACGCACCACGAGGAAACCTTGATATAGAAGTGGATTCTTTGGTATCCATAGAACCATACACCGATTCTGAGAACCCAAAGAACCCACATTCATGATAATTTGAGATCGGTCAGTGTTCTCATCAAGGACATGCTGGAAATTTCTGGGACTTACTGAAGTGTTGAGTTCATGATATTGCAGACATACCAGCTTAAACTCCCATTTATTATTCAGGTATTCATCTGAAAGCATGTTAATCAGTAACTACTATGAATTATACTGTAGAGTGAAACAAAAAGGAAAGACGTGTAGTTGCAACAGATTCTGAGATGTTAAGGGGTTCAAATGATGAGTCTTTATTGGTCACATATACAGTAGAGCACAGTGAAATTGTTTTCTTCACATACCCCAGCCTGTCAGGAAGCTGGGGTCAGAGCACAGGGTCAGCCATGTTATGGCGCCCCTGGAGCAGAGAGGGTTAAGGGCCTTGCTCAAGGGCCCAACAGTGGCAGCTTGGCAGTGCTGGGGCTTGAACCCCCGACCTTCCCTTCCGATCAGTAACCCAGAGCCTTAACTGCTAAGCCACCACTGCCCCCGTATACCTGTATACCTGTGCAAAGTGAACATTTCAAACTTGTTTTAATGATCAAGTTGTAGAAATATCCGGTGGCATTTTATTGTCTGAAAGTGTGGCCTCTGCTGTACCGAAATGTGGTCCTGTTACAGCAGTAGGTTCTGTGCTCATGTTCATGTTCTCGACTGTGGCTGAAACCAGTATTACCAGTTTACTACTTCTGCGAACATTCATGACACAAATAAGTTCCGGTAGATGACCGAGTGAACGCAATATTAAGTATGATTATATATATTGAGCTCCTCTGCTCTGTCTTGCAGAGATCTATCGCATCGTATCACAGAAGCAGATCGCTGATCGATCAGCTCACGATGAGTCTCCAGGGAACAACGTGGTGGACATCAGCGTGCCGCCCACCACGGACGGGCAAAAGGGTAGCAAACTGCAGTGCTGTCAAAACCTGTAACCATGACGACCAACCATCACCCAAACCCCCAGCCGAACCACCACTCCACTCCCCAGTACACTCGTTTCCCGTTTTCTCTCTACGTGTCGTGCCGCTAATATTCAATATGTGTAATATATATTTTTTCTTTTTGATAGCTTCTCAACTCACGTATGCACACATACCGAGACAGACACTCTCACACACACATTTCTGACATGAAATAAAATTTTACAGTACAAACTGTGGTGACGTGCATTGACTTAATGTAGCGGAAATAATGGCTCGGCTTTAATGATCCAGCCTGCAGTGCTTTGAAGAAATATCCATAAAACAGAGTTCTCCAGCATCTGGTAGGCCTAATGGAAGATTAAAATCATTCTGCTAGAACTTATGGAGGTTGCTTCTTTCACTTCCATAACAAGAAAAAATATTTCTCATGACATAAAGGATCAGATCATAATTCTATCTACTATGTGACATATGTGTTGAGAGACAACATGCCTCAAGGCATCATTAATCTCTAAGGCTTACACTGTGTGACAGACTTAATTATAAAATGAAAGCAGACATCTGGTTGCCATAAGCATTTCTGGTTATTTCTGATGAAGTAAATATGAATGGCTCGTGCTATAAATGAAAATTCTTTATCTTTGTGTCATGCCAGGTGTGAAACAAAACTTTGTACTCAACTGTAGCAATAGATAACATAAGACTCGCAACAGATAACATAAAAATGATGAGAATTAACCTTCAATTATTACCAGACTAGAAGAGTTTCGGTCATCTAAGAGATACAATAATGCTGTGCAGAGAATTTACTTCAGATAATATTCAGGGAAAACTGTCTGTCTGTCTGTGTGTCTGTCTGTGTGTCCCACTGCAACGTGTGAGTGAATCTACTGAGTGTGCAAATCCAGTTACAGCTTTGGCTGAGGTGTTGGATCTACTCAAGTTTCCTTTTTACGACAAGACCTCCTCCAGAACATGATTATTTTCTTCAGGAATCCCACATGCAGGTTGATCTGATCTCAGCAACGTGAGCAAAATAAGGAAGTCACAACATTCTCGAGTAGATTTGTGTTACCTCGCAGCAGACATAGCCGGCTCGTGGGATCAGGTTGTAGTGTGTTTGCTGTACTGAAAAGGGCAGACAGTACATATATCTCATTTACAAATGATTCTGTCTTTTTAAACACACCACTTAAGATGAACAAATCTATACTGGGATATATTTAGTCCATTTTTTCACTTGCAAGTTTGACTGTCTGGCAAGTTTACTTGTCAGTTTATTGTTGTTGTTGTTTAAATAACCTTGAATTAAAGTTAAAGAAGGTTGTACAATGTTGTACCCTCTTGAACATGGACAAACAATATACAAAATAGCAATGTTGGGTTATTTCTTTCATTGCACAAATGAAATGTGTGTCCTGTAAGCAAATCCGTATGCTTACCAAAAACTTCTGCACATCACTTTGGCCTAACAGGAAATGCGACTGAATGAATCAATGAACAAATTTGAATGAATCGTTTTCTGAGTCGCTCAAGAGACTCAAATAACAGACGGTTCTCTAAGGGCAGAGCTTCACCTGTTAAACTAAATAAATAAATAAAAAGCAGCCATTGCAATACCCTTTAGGAAGCTATAATAATGTATACTGTGATGCTGAACTCTTTTTAGTGTAAACATAAATTAAAAAAAAAAACCCACTCTGATACACAGCATAACTAGCAGCAAGCAACTTAATCGATCAGTTGTAGATAGGCGTCTTCAAAAGGGAAAGTAAAAATGTTTTGCTTGGTTGGTCAATCTCTGGGTTCAAATGATGCGAAGAAGGGAGTCAGAGTATGAAAAATACGTGGAGGAAAAAATTCTATAAATCATTTAGAGGCATGAGAATGAATGCATCAGATCCCAGCCCTGGAGCACAGATAGTTTTTTTTTGTTTTGTTTTTTTAAATAAGATGACTCAATACACATCTTGATAAATTCACTGAAATGTATGACAACAAAAATGCTTCATCCTGGTCAGGGTCACGGTGGATTCAGAGCCTATTCCCGGAACACTGGGTGTGAGGAGGGATTAAACCCTCAACGGGGCATGTTTTGGAAGGTGGGAGGAGATCGGAGAAACAGGAGAAAACCCACGCAGACACAGGAAGAACATGTGAAACTGCACATACAGTAACCAGACCTCAGGATTGAACCAGTGACCCTGGAACTGTGCCCTGCAATGGACTGGTCAAGAGTGTATTCCTGTCCCATACCCATTGTTCCTGGGATAGGCTCCAGACCCACAGTGACCCTGACCAGGATTAAGCAGTTACTTAGTTATCTGTTCCATAATTTCCTGTAACCTGAATCTCTATTCTACAATCACAAGAATCTTTCCAGTAAAGACTCGATTGTTCCCTTACTTTCAGTATTAAGTTTTCTTTCAATTTCTTTGTCCTCCTCCTTGGCTTTATCCAAACAATGCTGCAATCCTTCTAATTCAGCCTCTTTTTTTTGACTTTGGCTTTCTCTATAGTCTTCTTCAGACTCTCCTCTCTCTCCAATGACATTTTCAGCTCCCCCTACAGTTTGTCTATGGTGAGCTCTAGGCGGTTGTTCAAGCCTTTAAGCAAATTATTCATATTCCTTATCTTCTTCTCGCACTCTTCCTTGCTCTCAACCTCCTGTTGTTTCTCTCTCTCTCTCTGCCCCTGAACTCGTGCCTCGCAGATCTATCCAATTCACATCCAAGTCATTCTGTACGAATACAGTATATGAAGCGTTGATAGATTTTATGCTAATGGCTGGTAAGGGACTGTAGTACAACTATAGCTTCTGAAAGCAGTTTTATTTAAAATGGCGGATATTTTAAAATGAATTCAAGTTTCCAATGTCTCCTAACGACCGAGCGAAGGATTCTGTCGCACCACTCGGGAACCTCCCTAGATAAACAGACACTTTTAACTTTACATGTATCACTGCGCCTGTTGTACACTGGGGCTGAATCGTGGGAACTTGCCTGGTTCAAACCCAATCTAAAATTATGCCCCAAATGTTCACAGTCATGTTGGCACAAGAGTTCTTATTGGGTTTTGATTGGGTTAGGCCTAATCTGAGAAGTGTGTGTACAGAGGGTACAGCCAGCTGAGCTGTCCTATTGACCTGATATCCAGTCTCTGCTTCCCCAGATGAGAGAAGAGAGAGAGAGAGAGAGAGAGAGAGAGACTGCTAATGTTCATCATGAGGAGGATAAAACCTGTCTAGAAAAGGTCATGCTCAGTTAGAACACAGTGGATTTGGTTACCAGAAAAAACAGGTGTAATATGACATCTGAGAGTTCCATGTTAAACCCCGACTAGCCCGTGTCACTCTGTAGTGTCTGGAGTGACCTTGCTCATTGTCACCCTGATACCGGTCCGGCTGCTGCCCGCTGCTAGTGCTAATGAAACAGAGCTGAACACTGAGAGAGCAATGTGTGAGCGCAACCGGTGCTGTTAGCTTATCTCTCATCATAGGGTTCATATGTGAGGAATACAACACAAGCGTACGAGCTGTTCTAGTTTATAATCAACGACGGCGTGGTGTGAGATGAGTTACTGTTGCAACTAAAGAGTTGATCATTGTCGTGTAGCAGCAAAGTGCTTTATTCTTTTTATACTACACAACAATTTCCCAATGCAGATGGATGTTAAAGAAAGAATGACACATTGTACTTAATGTTATGGAACATCCATAAAAAACTGAGCTCCTATTACTCATGTAATCGCAGCTATAAAACATCCCTCACAGAATAACTAATATTTCTGTTTTCCCCCCATGAGGAAGTGCATTCAAATAATTACATGAACAAATGAATTAATGGGTTAAAGAGTGAATAACTGAAAGAAAGAACGAGTAGAAAAAAGGAAGTCTGTTTCCATGGAGATCCACAGTGAGTTTGTGTAGGCTTTTGGGTCATTTCAGTTGGAACCCCACACTTACTGCCTCACTCTCTCCATCAGAAACGGGCTGAGACTCGGAGCGATGGTGGATTGCCGAATAAACCCAGCTCCTGTCTTCTGGGGGCTGCGGTTACACCACCAACACAACAGCAGGGGGCGTCACAGAGGTACGCACACACAGACAGATGGCCACGCAGCACGGACAACATGAGAGAAAGACAGATAAAGAGACAAGAGTGCGACAGACAGAGAAAGCAAAAGCATGAGGTGATTTACATCAGCATTCATTCAGCAACCTTTGCATCACTATAATCTAAACTAGGAGGCCTTTGTTTGCTTGGGTCAGGATTCCTGGTGTGTGTGTGTGTGTGTGTGTGTGAGAGAGAACAAAAGAGAAACCTGATCAGATGAAGCAGAAGGGTTATTATGTACTGTAAACAGACATCTAGAGTGATGGGTGTGGGGATGAAGGTGGCTACGGATCAGCTGCTAGAGCTACGGCTAATCTCACTGGCTTTTAGTTCACTTACAAAGTCGTCGTAGCTCGAGCTGAGCTTGCGTCGATGAGAAGCAGGGGAATACACCCAGAATCTCCCCTCGGCATACTGGTCATACACAAACAGGAGGTTTACAACATAAACAGAGATCAGGGCAAATCAGTGGAAAGCAGGAGGGTGTGGGTTGTTTCACAGGAAAAAGTGACCTGACGATAAAGATCTAAAACGTCACTTAAAGCTTTTTGATTTTTATAAAAGCCCAGGAACAAAAATTGAGACACCAAAAACACATGAAGATTAAAGGATGGAGTTAGAATTAAAGAAATGATTAGTGAAAAATGACCCTGATGAAAGGAAGCTGTTCGATGTTTTGAGGAGGTAAATATACATCACTCATCACCGTTAGCTTGCTGGAGTTTTGAGATGAAGGAGGTGTCCGAAGTAAGAACGCAGCATTAGTTATAACGTTCGTTAAGTTGTTCCCTCATCAGCCTCTCTTTAGTCTTGAATTAAAAAACAGCTTGTCATATTACCGAGAAACCACAAAGTGCAAACCCTTGAAAACTTACTTCCTGTTACAAAGTGCTGACACTGGAGACTCCTTCCATAAATCTAAAATAAACTATCAATGATGACATGTTTTCGTATGTTCAATGACACGTAAAAAAGAATGTATTAGAACAGGGACATTAATACAAACGTGACTGGAATTACAAACGCCATTGAGTGCTGCGGTATAAGGATATCTATTCTCTCTAAGCTACACCTCAGAGAGAGAGAGAGAGAGAGAGAGTAAACAGTACATGAAAGTAGTCTCACAGGCTTTATCTTTTATCTGAAGAGCTCTGGAAGCACTCGCTGTGTTCCTCTGTTAAAGCACATAAAAACAGAAAACAGGCGCCAACATGGCTATCACGAAAATCCTAGCAGGCAGAAAGAAAAAAACGAAACCGATGTGGACGAAAGTATTTTGTTTTTGTTTTCCAGATGGGCGGCAGGCAACCGTATGAAAACAGAGAGGCAAAAGTCTGGTTTGAGCGCTAGTTAATAATAAGCAGATCACGAGCTTCAGTTAATGTTCGAATCAGACATCAGAATGGGGGAAAATAGGATTTTAGTGCATGTGGCATGGTTGCCTGTGCCAGTTCTGTGGGTGGAAACACCTTGTTGATACGAGAGGTTAGAGGAGAATAGGTAGACTGTTTCGAGCTGATAGGAAGGCTATGGCAACTCAAAAAAACCACTCATTACATCTGCGGTGAGCAGAAAAGCATCTCAGAAAGGTTCAGACGCTGAACCTTGATGCAGACGGGTTACAATAGCAGAGAACCACATCGGCCTCCACTCCCTTCAGCCAAGAACAGGAATCCGAGGCTACAGTGGGCACAGACTCACCAAAACTGCACACTTGAAGATCACCAGATTGTTTTTTTTATCTTCAACTGTCCGGTTTCAGTTAGCCGAAAGAAATCATGCGAAATAACAGGTTAGAAGTGTTATT
Organism: Ictalurus punctatus; assembly: GCF_001660625.3. Taxonomy (NCBI): domain Eukaryota; kingdom Metazoa; phylum Chordata; class Actinopteri; order Siluriformes; family Ictaluridae; genus Ictalurus; species Ictalurus punctatus. Next base: position 20,094,206 of record NC_030435.2, read on the forward strand.
TATGTTTTGTTTTGTTTGATAGGAATTTTGTGATTCCTTCTGTCCCTCTGCAGCATCACTATGCCTCTGATTTCCCTGGCGAGTTTGTGGACTCTGAAGCAGGAGCTGAGCAAAAACAGAGGTATGAGAACATTCAGAAGTTCAGCGAGGAGGCCAGGTGGTTGGAGCAGTCAGAGGCACTGCAGCAGGCCAGGAGGAAATATGTGAGTCGACTCCCCTGACCTCACAGCTTCCTGCTTCCTGTAGACTGCAGGAAGTGGGGACTAATTGCTGAGCAAGCCTCCCTGTTGCCGCCTGAAAAAATAGAGTCAGATAGAGTCCCTGAGTGAGAACTATAAACAGGTTATGTAATAGAGATATGTGTAGTTATACAATGTAAACTGTAGCAAAGAGGATCTTAGGACAGTGTTTCATTAACATATAAACACTAATATCATTTGAAGTTTGCAGCCGACATCAAACTGCTCCTGTTGTTTTTAACCAAAGTTTTGGGGTGTAAATGATTATAATTTCACTATTTCCTAACTTATTTAGCTCAGTGGTATGTTATTTTAGTTCCACTATATTTTTTTTTAGTGTGTGAGTTTTTTGGGGTTTTTTTAAAGTTATTATTTTTTAAATTATTTTTTTTTAGAAAAGTAATGAATCACAAACAGTGAGGACTTCCGAGGTGTTGAAGGATCCTTATCAGAAACAGTAAAAGAAGTGTGGTACAGTGAACTTCCTTTTTGAACATGCATATGTGATAATTGTATGCTGCATGACTGAATGCAAAACAGTGTGCTTTCTATTAAGAAATGCTACTAAAGGAGAAGTGCTGACCTGAATTTCCTGTGATATCTTTCCACTTCCTGATATCATTAAAGCTGTAGTTCAGAAGAAAGACTTTAAAATGTGTAATAGCTGTTATCATAATTTTATAGTATATGATTGTGAGTGAATTTGTGTCATTGGATTAGATTTATACCATGGTACTGTTGAATTCTTGACTTTGATTGGTCAGAAGGTGTTGTTAATTCTCTATAACAGCAGCTCTGACAGTAGTTCCTGGTTCAAGGCAAATCACAGGTTTATAGTAATACACTCATTCTTACACATTATTGTTTCTATGGTAACTTATACATAGCCTATTATGGGTATAAAGAATGGCGACGTTTTCTGTGAGGTGACATTCATTTAGCATTTATTGAAGGAGTCTTGGTGTCAGCATTTTGCAAGAGAGGTGAAGATTTTTTTTTTTTTCTTCCGGATGGAGGGCTTTGCTTGGTAACATGACAAGCATCATTTTTTTTTGTCTTATTAATTTCAAGAAGATAAAAAAAGAGAAGCTGTTGAAGGAGCTAGTGTTTATAGCTGCTGTAATGTAAGTAATAACTGGAACCGATTTGTTTCATGGACATTCCACAATAATATATGTAGCTCTAAACAGAGAAATGTACAACATCATTCTTTAATTAGTAAAAATCAATTCCACTTCCAGCTGGGCCATATCAGCTCACAATGTGTCCAAAAGCAGTGAGATACTGGGCAAGACCAGCACTTCAAGGATCACTTCAGAGGTCAGAGATCCAGTCCAACTAACTCTGAATACAGCGTGCTGATTGGTCTCTTATAGATTCATAGTAACTGTATGAATGCACCAAATATTATGCACTTTTTCCATGTATAATGTACCAATCATAACAGTTATGTGTCATACCACACTCCCTCCTGGTTGAGAAAGACGACCCAGTTCTCCTTTAAGGAAGCTGTCTAACATGCCAGAGTGATTGAAGCCATTTAGTGCATTCCCTTCCCAGACTTGTCTCTGCTTTTGGCTGGAAAATGAGTCTTCTCCCACTCAAAAACGATGGGGATGCAAACCTTTGCACTTAACTGTAACTGTTACAGTCAGTATACACTGTATCTTGTGTATCTTATCTGTGTGGGTTTCAAAGACTTTTCAAAGGAGCTTTACAGTTTCACTTTCCTTTCTATTTAATCTCATAGCTGCTCTATGTGAAAGTACACTATAACGCCAAAAGTTTGTGGACACCTGACCATCACACTCATATGTGCGTGTTGAACATCCCATTCCAGATTTAGTTCCCCTTTGCTGTTATAAAAACCTCCACTCTTCTAGGAAGACTTTCCACTAGATTTTAGCATGGCTGTGGGGATTTGTGATGTATGATATATATCTACTTTAAGAAACCAAAAAGTAAACCAAAAATATATTTCACCAAAACAATGTGGAGATGTTTTTATTTACATTTGAATCCTCCTGTAAAGATCTCACTGGGTAAAGGGAGCCAACATGGTGGTTAAAAAAGGCTGTCTTAAACCTTGCTAGTTAGTGTAATTTCCTCACACAGTACGTTTTTTTTCTTTTCCATTTTCACTTCTGGAAGTAACCAGATTTTAAAATGCTAAAACTTTCTATTGTTTAAGATGCATGCCAAAGAGAAGCACATTTCAGTTCAGGGACGTCTGTAATTTTCAGAACTCTCTCTCTATATATATTAGAAAATGTCAGAATTTCACCATATGAAGGGTTTTTCCCAGACTGTGGCACATATAAGCACTGGCCACACTCCTGATAAACACTAGAGGGTGCTGAGCTTATGTGTGTTGAAATATCTACACCATTACACACTATTTTCCTCACTCTCTATCTTTCTGTTATAGTCGCTTTGAGATGAAGATGAAATATGATGAGAGTGATAATCTGGTCATTGGATCCTCTTGAGTTCTAACCAATAAAGTCATACACTTCTTTGATAAACTGACTCTGTTCTGTCGTTGCTAACTGTAAATGACTGTAACGCTGAATAAACTCGAATATAAATTTGTAGTTATGGCTGTGGTTATGTTTATCAGGAAGTCTGTTCTCTAAGACGGAGATGTCTGAGGTGCTGACAGAGATTATGAGAGCTGATCCTACATTTGACAAAGACTCCGTCCCCGTTCCTTGTGAACGTGATGTCATTCCCGATATCTTAGAGGACTGTTGGTTTTGTTATTCTCATATATACTCATGGTTCTTTGTCTTTCAACTTAGCTGGAATTTTATATTTACATTTTTGCCAATTTTTATTTGCCAAACTAACAGAGAATGGAAACCTCGAAAGGAACACTGAAGGGAAGGTAACGGATAGGGAAAGAATTGATCAGATACCTCTGATATTAGATGCTAGAAGTGTAGTTGTTGGATGTTTGCCACATTAACTTACAGTGTAGTTCTCTGTGTTATTATTATTAATGAAAATTCCTTTTGCACGCTGGACAAATCAAACCAAAGATAGCACATGCTTGTTTATTAGTAGTCAAAGTGACTGGACCTATGATTTAATCTTGAAGATGTTTTGCCACTTATCCAAGCCGGGAACTGATCAGTGGTTTTCAATTTTATAAAACTAGTCCTTGATGTAGACATTTCATTAATACCAATTTCCCCACCTCTATGTGGGTTTCTTTCAGCTGACGATGGGAAACATAATGGAGCAAGGACCCATCCTCATCAGGCTCAGGTTGTCATGGTG
>NC_030435.2:20402726-20502726 GCF_001660625.3 Ictalurus punctatus
AGACTCACATAACCATGCTCTAAACATGCAACGGATGGTGTTATATACCATCATGAGCCGCCTTAACAGTTTACGTCCAGGGATATGAGTGAGAAGTGTTTTATTGAATGATTGTTTACGTCATGCTGTTTTCTTTTTCTTTTCTTTTCTTTTTTTTTTGCTATAAGTAACCGTTAGCTGTTATAATATGTGCTTTCATAAGGAATAAAACACTTGGGGGTGTGCTGTTAGAGGAAAATGAGAGGAAGAAGCACGGTACAACTTACCATGAAGCGGAGTTACCGTTACCGCCCCGATGTTGATTATTTACACTAATAGCACGGCGCAAAGCATGTCATTCCTCTTATACCACAACACTAACATTGTTTTATTTATTAACAAACAGCATGCCATACTTTTTTTTTTTTTATCCATTTACAGTTATGTTTACGTTTGCAAAACAAGTTAGTTCTTGTTATCACTTACATTATAGCATAAGTCCTCACCGACCTGTCTTTTTTCTTTGTTTAAATATAAATAAGCTTGTTATGGCCTTTCGTGTCGGAAAAAAGAAAACCCGTACTGTTAAGTTTTACCTCAGGACTTCATAAAGGGCTGACACTGGAGACTCCTTCCAAAAATCAACTATGATTGCGAACGTTTTTCGAAATCCGTTTTTTAAAGCGCGTCTTACGAAGTCCTGGTCTAAGTTGCTTAAGTCCATAATAATGCATGCGTAGACATATAGCAATAATACACCGAGAGAGAGCCTATACCATTTTATGAACAGTTATCCAGTGTATGTCAAGTGAGATCTCAGTATTTATAGTTTGTCAAGTATTAGAACAGCTGGCGTGCGGTACATACAATAGCATCTTTCATAAACATGGAATGCTAGCGCACTTAGCAACAATTAGCATGTCGTACATATATATACGCCGTCGTGACTTCAGATTTTACGACAGTTATTTACGACGATGATTTGTAACGATGGTAACGATAACGGCACAGCGGTACACCTGGATGTAAACCTGTCCGCATATGCACTCTACAAGAATAATTCACTTTTTAGGACTTTTTAGAATTATATAGGACCGTCGTTCTCAAAGCAGAACTATCCAAAGGGAACCCTTGCGTTAAGGTTACATCAAGGGACAAGAATAGACAGTGATCGTTCCAGGCTGCACTAGAGTCATGCGTTTACATGTGAAAGTGTGTGACGGGTGTGTGAGAGTGTGTGTGAGTTTATGAATCCGTGTGTGAGAGGAATATAAAAGTGTTGATGTCCTCGCAGCTTGTTCCCTGGCCTCATTCTGTAAAACACCCTCATGACGCACTCGGTGGTTAACAGTTCCCTGTACGTCCCCATTAAACAGCACTCTTTCATTAAAGAAAGAGATGCACTTGCGCTCTCTCTCTCTCTCTCTCTCTCTCTCTCTCTCTCTCTCTCTCTCAGGACAGAAGATTCCAACACTTCATTCAAGTCACGCAGTAAACAGTATTTATGAGCTCTGAATGTCCAGTCCACATCCCTGCCAGAGATAATCACATTTCATCCTGACTGACATATTTATTTCACGTCCACCATCCCGACCCCACCCCATCTCACCCATCTCGCTCGCCCCAACACACGCGCTTTCAATCAGATTCGTGGTCTCCTAGCCCATCGCCTTGGCCAATTTTCGAAAGAGCTAATTGCATGTTTACCCTTTTTCCCCGACAGCCCACTTTCTCTTCTGTAAAAGCTACAAAATTGCACAACATGACACTGTTTCTTCTATTATTGTACACTTGTATTATTCTAGACTTTCTCTTCCATTCCTTGGCAACATGCCCTACACATGCGTGCGTGAGAGAGCCGCACGAGTGTGTGTGTGCGTGACTGGCATATGTTTATTGAGTGCATCTGTGACTGGTGATTCAGCTGGTGGGTGTGATAATACATCTCCTGAAACGACAACCTGTTACACCAGTTACGTGATGGGCCATGTTAGAGTCCGTCTACTGGTCCTAATCTGTCGTTTTCCTCCTCGCGCCGTTCTTGATTACATAAAAACTGACCTTTAACTCAATGCACCTGCATGTAAACAGAGCTGTTTTGACAGGCGTTCCACCATCCGAGCCAGCGTCCTGAAACAATGTGTGCATGTGCAGAATGAATTAGCTATTTACCCACGCTTGTTTTGCTACAGAGGTTTCTCCATGCCTTACTGATACAAGGTTAAGCCGGGAAGTACGTGCACGCTTCCTTTCACATGTAAAAAAAAGTCTGCGAGAGGTTCTGTTTCTGTTTGTGTCCATGGTACACCATGTACCACTACATGTGCTTCACGTACCCAGAACAAATTACGCATACTTTGCTAATCGTATCCTTGGTAATGCTTTAGAATACGGATCCGTCATAAATGATTAACTACACAGGAAGAAATGAATAATACAATATTAACTTTCTAGTACCTACTATTAACTAACTAGAAACTCGGATTAATGAGTTAGTAAGTACTAGCACACAGATGTATGCGCTAATTCACTATTAGCTAATCCATCACTAGTATTTCTTTCATTGCTCCTGGAGAACTTCGGTTACTACGTGCAAGCTCTGGGGTAACCATGGACAATCAATTGTCTTTTTCCTCTCACGTTGCTAATCTGACACGCTCATGTCAATTTCTCCTACTCCTACCACTACATACTCAATATGTAATAGCAGACTTATGATTTGGGTAAGCTGTTAATAATTAGTATATTGTAAACGCACGTTTTGGGACCTTACTCCTGTGGCCAACTTTCCGTCATGCCTTTGAACTTCACCCTTGTTTGTAATAATTTTTCCCCCCACATTATTATTAATACACGAATAACGAGAAGACAGCTTGGGTCCATACTTCTCAGTGAATCACTACAGAGTCATGGAGACTGCTGGAACATTTCAAGTGATACATACCCTAAATGCCAGACAAAATAACCTATACCGTGATTTGTTTATTTAACGTACGTCACAGAAATATATGGTTCTATGCAAGTCTTCTACATCATGGTTAGAAGATTCTGAAGGTTTTGATTAATAACTATTGTAAGAATCACGGTAGCACGCTAATAATGACTTAAGTGTTACTACACGCTTCTGAAGGAAATAGTAATATATGGAACAGTATTCTGAAGTGAAGGTCATGATAAGTCCCTAGTAATGACTCAAAAGTTACCAAATCCTCCAGAAGGAATTATTAACCAAAACTTTACAAAAACTTCAAAAGCTTACAATGACTTCAGTGTTTGGTTTGACATGGGGGAGGGGATGCCGGCGCAGTAGCTTTAGTTTTTTTTGTTTTCTTTCACTCAATGGTTTGCATGTTACATTGTGGATGGCTGTGGTTCAGGTGGTAGAGCGGGTTGTCCACTAATCGTAGGGTTGGCGGTTCGATTCCCGGCCCACGTGACTCCACATACCGAAGTGTCCTTGGGCAAGACGCTGAACCCCGAGTTGCTCCCGATGGCAAGTTAGCGCCTTGCATGGCAGCTCTGCAACCATTGGTGTGTGTGTGAATGAGATACATTGTAAAGCGCTTAAGGTTAAAAAAGCTTTTATATAAGTGCAGACATTTACCATATTTACATATCGGTAATCACTACATATTAAGACTCAGACTCAGTTTATGTTTCATTCCAATACTTTATTAATTCCAGTGCATTATTTAACTAGTTGGACTGCACACACTCTACACTACTTTATGTTGTACTGTACACACTTTTGTTAATCCTGTTTACTTTAAGTTAGGTTAGTGCTGTGTCGGATGAGCTGAGGAGTGAACAGCTGGCGTATAGGAATCCCTGATGGGGTCGGTGCGTATTAAAGGCCAACACGCCGCATTCACTGCTATTTTTAGTTCTGCTTACTCGTACCAAGAGGCGGATTGACGGTGGGGAGATGTTTTTTGTTCGTTTTCTTTACGTTCTTATTCATAATTATGTATTTCTTTCTTTAATTTTCTTGATTTATTTGTTCTTATCTTTATTTCAGTTATTCAGCTGGCCTCGTCTTTAATGCTGTACCGTGAAGTTTGTAGTGTTTTGTCATTAAACTCTTTTTCTTGGGAAACTGTGTCCCTTGTGCCTTGACTGTCTTGGTCCCTCAAACAGCTTACCCAAATCATAAGTCTGCTATTACTTACTGAATATGGAAATAATCTTGTCTATTCGTTAACAGTAGGGGTTTCATTAATTATGAATCTGTATATAGTTTCTTAGTAGTTCTTCAGGAGGCATGAAATAAGTAGTCATTATCGATTAGCTAATCGTGAACTACCGCATTCATTTGTCTGCTATTACTTACTGATGCCTTAATCCGAGTTTCTAGTTAGTTAATAGTAGTTACTAAAAGTTAATATTACATTATTCATTTCTTCCTGTGGAGATAATCATTAATGACGGATCCGTATTCTAAAGTGTTACCGTATCCTTTAATAAAAGTTTCACTGTAGTTAGCTAGCTGACTGAATACTCAACTCAGGTAGAGAAGTAGCTAACATTAATATCGGGGGTAAGAAAGTTTGAGAACGTTTCTTAGAGTTCATGGAGTTAAATGATATACATTTCAAATTAATAAGCTACTTAAGCCAGCTAGCTAACTCAGATAAAATTAACTAGCTAGCTATGATGAAACCATTATGTGAGGCTTTGCAATTTCGTAATCGTAGTTAGCGAGCTAACGCTAGCTGAGGTAACTACGTGGCTTAAATAACTTGTTAGGAAGTATCTAACATTAGGTAAATGTTAGGAGAGACTTTGTTAACTTTTCTCAGAATACCTAGTGAATACGTTGCTTAAGACAGCTAGCTAACTCACATAATGTTAACTAGCTAGCTCTGATTAAAGTGATTACATGGTTACAGTATACTGTCTGCATGGGCATTGTAAACTATGCTGTATTAATTGCTTGTTCATCGTTATCTGATTGATGTTAGCTGAGTTAGCTAGCTGGATAGTTATGTTGCGAACATTTAACACTAAGTGAAAGCTTGCTAACCTTTCTCTGTGTTTGTGGAGTGAAAAGTTTGTGGAGTCTTTCATAAGCTGTATGCTGTAAGTAATGTAAGGCAGCTAATGTAAAGTTTGCTAGGAAAATGTGATTGCAGGACATTTAATCATTTCATAGAAAGTATTCAAGCACAAGGTTTGTGCAGTGTGTGTGTGTGTGAGAGAGAGAGAGAGAGAGAGAGAGAGAGAGAGAGAGAGAGAGAGAGAGAGAGAGAGATGAATTTGTCCTGTTTTATTCAGAAAGAGACATTCTTGGACATGATCAACCAGCTAAGAAAAGTTACTTGCACGTTTTTTTCTTTCTTCTCACGATCACAACTTAATTTTCTCATGAACTCAGCATAACAAAACAGTTGTTTTCTCATGATCTCGACTTATTATAGTTCGTATTGTTTTCATTGCTCTAGACTTTAGTGTAGACTTTGTTGACTTTATTGTGTTTAAATCTAGACTTTACTATAAGTGCAATCCCGCAGCATCATGGATGAACAAATTCTTTTTTTTTTACCTCGATCAGGCACTCACTCAAGCTGAAATACCTCTCTGTCTGTCAGTGATTGACGACTTCCATATTAGTGTCTGACACCCAAGAAGGGGCCACCCGTCTCTCTTAATGCGGACATAAAGTCCATCCCTACTTTAACAATTATTACATTTACGATGGCGAAGACGCCAACGTACACGCAGCACCAATCCCATAAAATGACGTCGCAAGAAAAACCTCTTTTTGTCATGTCAAGATCATGAGAAAGTTAAGTCGTGATCACGAGAAAAGAAGAAATAAAAAATGATAATGCATGGTCTTTTACGGCTTCCATTATATCCTCTATCTCTCTCTCTCTCTCTCTCTCACTCTCTCTCTCTCTCTCTCTCTCTCTCTCTCTCTCTCTCTATATATATATATATATATATATATATATATATATATATATATATATATATATATATATATATATATATATATAATTAATAAATTAATAAACAGAACAGTGTGTGCCTGTGGCTGGAATATGATTTGGTACACCGTGTGCAAGTATGAGTGCTTCATGTACCAAGAAAGAATGCAAGTCCTAATAAATCATTCCTCATCATTTAATAACTATTGGTTAAATGTAGCGTGTAAGGGCAGAACATCTGCAGACTCGTGAAAGTGGAGTTGCACTCCTATCTCCTCTAACCAGCCTAACGTGGACGTCATGATTCTTTGGCAGACGAATCAATATGCTGAGCAGGTTTGCAGTTGTCTGCGTGTGTGTGTGTGTGTGTGTGTGTGAGAGAGAGAGAGAGAGAGAGAGAGAGGGAGCAAAAAAGCAGAACATGTCCGAGCAGGTTTCTCTGACTGGTAAAGCTCTATATCACACATAAAACCTAACAACTCATTTCATCACAGCACAAGCAAAAGAGTGTCTGAAATATGGTATCTGTGGCAAGTGTGTTTCTTAATCCTGACCACAGGAAAACACACACACACTCACTCATGCTCTCTCTCTTGATTGAAATCTTAGGCACCCTGTTGTTTTTTTTTTGTTTGTTTTTGTAATTATGGGTTTTTTTTGTTTGTTTTTTTTTGTTTTTTTGGGGGGGCACTCCTGTGTGCACGGAGTTTGCATGCTCTCCCTGTGCTTTGGGGCTTTCCTCCGGGTAACCCGGTTTCCTCCCCCACTTCAAAGATATGCTGGATAGACTCCAGACTCCCCGTGACCCTGTGTAGAGTAAGCGGTATAGAAATTCGATGGAAGGATGTTTATTTCATGACTTCTGCATTATTGAGTCAGAACAAAAACATTTTATATTTCCCAACATCACTTTTCCAACAAAAAAGGAAATGTCTGTGAACAGAAATATGTTGGTACAGTTGGGTCCAAAAGTCTGAGAGCACTAGTGAAAATGCTTCTCTATTGAATTCCTCTCTAATTCAGGAAGTAACCGCAGTGTACGTAAGTACAGGTACAACAAAGTTTTGCATACAGAGCTGATGAAAATCCTGTTTGTCTAGAATCTTTTTTGCACATCACATTTTGCGTGACACACACGCACACACACACACAAACGCACACTTCACGACATGTATTCAAGGTAATTTCTGTGGAATTCGACACAGTACAAAAGACGCAAGTAGGCGTGTGAACCAGAAAAAAGAAAAATCACTGCAATCCAGCATGTGTATGTAGCACGCAACTTACAACTGATACGGTGGATGTAAAAAGTCTACACACCCCTATTAAAATTGCAGGTATTTGTGTTAACATAAAATTATAACTTAACCATATCATATTAGATGATTTTCCACCTTTAATATGATATAGCAATTAAATAGACAAGTCCTTAAATACAGATTTAGGGATTTGATTTAGGGATTGTTTCCTTTTTCTCCTTATTTAATTGCCAATTGTGGTTAAACGTTAATAAAATAAAATAAAAAAAATCAACATTTTAAAAATATTTGCTTGGAAGTGATTATATAAATAATTCACACAATATTATAAATGCTGAGATACATTTATTACTAAAATACATTGTGGTTACCCAGAAAAATGATATTGGTGTACCACAGAGCTTGGTACTCTACGTGCTCCAGTTTTATTCCTCTTATATATGCTGCTAGTAGTTCAGATTATAAAGCAGCATGTGGTCTATGTTCATAGCTTTGCAGATGACTCACAGCTGTACATACAGTGGGGGAAATAAGTATTGGACACGTCAACATTTTTTTCAGCAAATATATCTCCAATGAGGCTGTTCACATGAAATTTTCACCAGACATCAGTATTAACTCAAGAAATCCGGAAACATAAAGAATCCACAACATTAAAGTCCATAAATAAAGTGATGTGTAATAAACCAAATGGCATGGGAAAAAAGTATTGAATACGCTAACTGAAATTTTTTTAATTCTTAGTGGAGAAGGCTTTGTTTGTAATGACGGCTTCAAGACGCTTCCTGTATGAGGATATTAATGGGCCGCAGTATTCAGGTGTGATTTTGGCCCGTTCTTCTAAACATACTGTCTTTAAATCTTGTTCAATTGGATTCGAGTCAGGTGATTGACTGGGCCATTCTAACACCTTGATTTTGTTTTTCTCTGAAACCAGTTGAGAGTTTCCTTTGCTGTATGCTTTGGATCGTTGTCCTGCTGGAAGCTCCACCCACGTCTCATCTTCATCATTCTAGTGGATGGCAGCAAATTCTTCTCAAGAATCTTCCGATAAATTCATCGTTCCTTCAATTATATGAAATCTGCCAGTACCATGCGATGAAAAACAGCCCCACACCATGACGCTTCAACTCCAAACTTCACTGTTGGTATACTTTTTTTAGGGTGATGTGCAGTGCCTCCAAGTGTTTCTGGAGCTCTTTCCGAGTGGTCTTCTATAAAAAAGCCTTTTTATAGATGATCAATTTACTAACCCCGCTGATACTAATTTGCACAGATAGGGGGTATAATTACTTACGGATTTCAGCTGGTTCCTTGCCTTACCTTGCATTGGAGAACTGTTTTCTTAGCGTGTTCAATACTTTTTTTCCTGTGTCATTCCACTTTATTACACATAACCTCATTTATGGACTTTAATGTTGTGAATTCTTGATATTTTCAGATTTCTTGAGTTAATACTGATGTCTGGTGAAAATTTCATGTGAACAGCCTGACTGGAAATATATTTACTGAAAAAAATTTTGACGCATCCAATACTTATTTCCCTGATTGTATGTGTAGTAACAAATGATGCCCATGTCCTAAATAAACTTGCAATCTGTCTATCTCAAAACCTTGTAGTGTTTCTGGATTTTGGATTGCATGTTCATAAGATTGCCCGAACTGCCTTCTGCCATTATATATAAGGAAGTCGTTCTCAAATTGGTGTCCATGCTTTTTAAAAAATTTTCTTACAGTGATCGAAAACACAACCGACTATCAAAGCTATTATATTTATTATTAAGGTTTTTATAGTTATTAGTTAACTAGCCACTTGAATAAACAACAATTTAGACCTGAAGATGGAAAGTTCAGGAATGCTGTCAGCCTACAGAGCATGTCTTTGGACTGGAGGAGGAAACCGGCGTACCCGGAGGAAACCCCAGAAGCACTAAGCATGCAAACTCCTGAGGCAGAGGCCGGATTCAAACCCCCAACCACTAAGCCACCGTGCCCCCAGCGTAATATTTGAATAGTTGAATTGTTTTCATAAAATAAATCTAGACTTTGGAGTTCTCTGCAAAACCAGTTTGAGAACCGCTACTTTAAGCTCACTTAGGTTAAAATCTTACGCTACCACAAGCCCAGAGGTGGACAAAATGGGTGGCTTCTTTTCCTTTTCTAGAGACCATTGTGGCTCAGTTTCTAATAGTAACGTCCAGATATGATATAATAGTTTAAAACACCACCAGCAGTAAGTGCAATAAGAAAAGAAAAGTGAAGAAAGTGTCCAATTTCATGATGTCTAGCCCAGCTCTAGCTGCGAAACTGAAAGTGCAACACGTGGGCCTCTTCCCATGCACGCTCCCCATATGTGCCCAGCCTGATACTCTGCGAAGCCTAAAAATAAATGTTTTCTGCAGATTGTATAATTACATGGTAGAAACTAGGATATGAGTGAGTGGTGTAATGTGATGCCTCTTTTCTGAGTGTGTTTGTGGAGGAAAGGGTTTTCTGGCTCGGGGGAAGGGATCCTGGGCACAGTACAGTGGTATTGTATAATTAAAACAGGATGGTCTGCCAGGCTGCACTTGTTATTATAAATTCAAGTTGAACACTCCAGCATTTAAAAAGCAAAGACTGAAATAGACATTTGATCATTTGAAGAAAACTTTTCTTCACACACTGCTTTTCTTGTCTCTATCAGAAGTGCTGTAATATGACCCGAGTATGGGTTTGAACTTTCTCAAACGTTGTAAGTTGTAAGGCAGGCAGCAATGTTAAGATTCTTCCCGGAGCTACCCTGTAGAGCTGAACACCATCCAGCTGAAATCCTATAGATTAGATCCAAGGCTGGGCAAATCAAGCCCCAGACTGGGGAGAATGAGGTTAATATTAGGTTCTATGTTTGTTACACATGGTTTGCAAATTGGATGCTGTAATCATACAATTTAATCATAGTTGGCTAGCTATTGTTAGCTGGCTAAAGTAATTCGTTGCTAGCATTAATTTTAGGTGAAGGTTTGTTGACTTTTGTGAGAGTTTGTGGAGGTGAATTATATATTTTTCACAAAATGTATTCTGTAATTATGTCCAGGTTAGGTAGCTGGCTAGCATTCATTTTTGCATAATTTTTAAAAATAAATTGTATGACAGTTTATCATAGATGTGATAAAAGGAACTAACGTGTTTTGTGGAGTTGTACACAACAATAAATTTAACGGATCAAAATTTAAATGATCATTACATAAATGTGGAAAATCGCTGTAGATGAAGAAGAGTAAAACACAGTTAATGTGTTGTGCTGTTAATATTTGCCTCGCACCTCTGGGCTTCGGTGATCAATCCCGCCTCCGCCCTGTGTGCTCAGAGTTTGCATGTTCTCCCTGGGCTTCAAGGGTTTCCTCTGGGTACTCTGGTTTCCTCCCAGGCAAGCGTTGTAGACTGATTGGCATTTCCAAATGGTCTGTAATGTGTGAATGTGTGTGTGTGTGTGTGTGTGTGTGTGTGTGTGTGTGTGTGTGTGTGTGTGTGTGTGTGTGTGTGTGTGTGTGATTGTGCCCTGCAATGGGTTGGCACCCTGTCCAGGGTGTCCCCTGCCTTGTGCCCAGAGTCCCCTGGGATAGGCTCCAGGTTCCTCATGACCCTATGTAAGATAAGCAGTATGGAAAATGGATGGATGGATGGATGTGCTGTTAATAGAAACCTTTGGTGTGAAAACAATAATGAATAACTCAATAACTTCAGTACTAATACAGCAAGGCTCCATGGGTTTTATTCCTTACTTGACAGGCGGTGCTGCAGGTAGATACAACTGGCGCATCTATACATGGCATTGATAACTGGCTTTATGATGATAACAGCTCAGAAACTTTTGGTTTATATTTGGACAACTCTTTTATCTAAAATGGCCTGCAGGTATATATATATATATATATACCAACCTGCCAGTAGCTAGCAAGCACTTGGATTTATTACTTGATCAGTTCGTCAAACAGGTACATTGTGGTTCTTGTCTTACACGGCCTGCAATTAATTCCTACAAAAATCCTTCTTAGTAAATGTTGATAATTGAAATAAATAAATAAATAAATAAGTAAATTCCAGGGAAAAAACGTCCAAAAAATACCAAACAGGAAGACTAAAAGGTTTATTATGTTTCAAAAGGTGTTTGTACAGCTCAAACTTCCCAGGCTTCAAATGTAATTATATTTTTGGAGGACTCTCAAAAATGTCAAAAATGTAACTTTTAGTATGCGGTGAAAAAAAACAACAAAAAACTTGTATTAGGCAGTGAGGGTAAAGTAAATGTGTGTGTGTGTGTGTGTGTGTGTGTGTGTAGGAAGGAGCATGCTTGGGGTTGTCCTCAGATGTCATTAACTGAGTTATTTTATTGAAGTGGTGGTGTGTTTGACGTTAAATGAAAGGGGCTGAGGGAATGTGCACCGGGTGCGAAGGGACCGTGCGTGTAGAAAGAGCTCATTCAGAACTCAGGTCAGCCTCAATGCCTGCATTTGTCCTCGAGTGTAAACAGTGATGCTGGAATTCCTCTAATGTGGTGGCTCAGGAGTTCATGCCTTCACTTTATCACCGTGTCCAACTCGGACCATCCAGAGGCTCTGCGTTTCACACTCACAGAGAAACTGCAGTGGTTTAGAAAAGCCTGAGAATATGAATGTACGCTCTGAAAGGCTTTTGGAAAAAAAAAAAAAAAACTTCAGGTCAATGTAATGAAGAAAGGTGCAATTGGAAAAGAAAAAAAAAAAAAAGCTAAGACTTTAATGCTAACACTTTAGAGATCTGAACATTAATAAATCATCTCACTGAGGAATGCGAGAAGGGGTTTGTGTCCGGTTTAAAATATAAATAAAGGAATTATGAATTTATTTATTAACTGAAAATTGAGAAAGAGATGTTCGGAAAAATGAAATTCACATGAAATTCACGTAACATGAACATGAGACTTAAAATACACATAAACGTTATGAACAACAATACTGCCCTGATAAATGAACATAATGTGCTTCACTCGCCCTTCATTATTATTATTATTATTATTATTATTATTATTATTATTATTATTATTAACTGCCATGTTGATCTAGAACATTATGAACAGTCAGCTCTAGAATTATTGGCACCCTTGATGAGAGATGACTGGAATAACACGTCAAATATTTTCCTAAATAAATTATGTCACATTTAATGGTGCTTTTACACTGCTTTTATACAACATGAGTCTTTTATAGTACATGATAAGTTAACCGAATCCTTCAGGGTCCTACACATCCTCTCTTGCTGAACCTCCTCTTCAGATCTCTCCACAGGTTTTCAATGACGGTGAAGGCAGGGGGTTGGGATGGACCAATTCTGAGGTCGTCGAATCATTTTAGTATAGATTTGGGTTTGTTTTGGATCATTGTCCTGCTAGAAGATCCAACCATAACGCCATGCAAATAACGCCATACAATCTAACAAGGTTCCCAGGGTGTTTAAGGAAAAACAGCCCCATAACATCACAGATCCTCCACCATACAGTATTTAACAATGGGGATTCATTGGGGATTATTCTTTTCTGAATCACGATCTTTCTTTTAACGCCAAACCCACCTTAATTTATTTTGTCTCATCTAACCATCAAACCCAGTTCCAGTCAAAGATCCAGTAAACTCCGGACACTCATGCTAGTGGATAGACATACAAATAGAATAAGAAAAGGATTTCTTATGACGCACCTTACAACTAGTTTGTTGACATTAAGGTGGTGTATAGTTGCAGATTTGTAAACGTGGTGATCCCAAAATGCTTCTTCACCCAAGAGCCATTAAAAAAAAAACACTTACTTATGTCCTCTTACAGGTTCATTACATCTCTGTTTTTTTTTTGTTGTTGTTGTTGTTTTTTTTTAAAAAATATTTATTAATTATTACCCTAGCAGTTAATATAAGCTTCTATTTTATTTTATTTTTTTTAAAGGTGTGTAGCTATAGCCATTCCCTAATTTATGAAGGTCAACACACTGTCTCATTTCATTTGTGTATTATATAATCTTCCCTATGTTGATGAATGGCTGAAGGAATTTGGCTTCTGCGTCACCTCATATATATACCTCAGTGAAACAGGAAGTCGTGGATGACTGCTTAAGAATAAAACATAAAAAAGAGTAGAATTTTTTTTAAAGTTAAATATAAATGGGAACATGCTTCAGTTACATTTCACTGTGGCATAAACATATTTTTGGTTTATTGTTGTTAGAATGAATGTATTTAATTCATTCTAATTAAAGCTAGATTGCCCTCTGTATGAGAATAAACTAATTATTATTATTTATTATAAAAGATTTTTTTTTTTTTACCAAACTTTATCAATGTTGTCATTCATTCTGAAGCTGTCTGTATCATCTATATTGCACATCTTCGACACAAAGCCAGTCAGAAATATAAAAATACATATACTGCTCCATAGCAATAAATCTTTATAACCAAAACAAAGTCTGTTTTGTCCTCCAACAAGAGGATTCCCATTCAGGGGCAGGCGTGTCCGAAACGACACATTAGCATACCTTGGAATGTTCTCATTGTTCCAGGATAAACTTTTCATCGTACATGTCAGCTGTTCCCACGTGTGAGATGCCAGACACAGGTATGCTGATTTCATTGACAGGTGCCATCATGCATGACTGTGGTTGCGCTGGTGAGGAACACGCCTGCCAACACCAAACACATTCCTGCAAGTCGTGCTTACGCATTAGGCCATGTGCAGATTCCTACACCTACAACCCGCATAACCTAAAACAACCCTGGTTCTACTAGTGTGATGCAAGTTTTCTAGGAACGAGTGCTCTAAGAACACATACTGAAGAACAATGAGCAAGTACAGATTAAAGAATTAAAAAACAGGGCGTGAAATTACATTTGAACCGGACAGACTGCTGTGGCATGTTTTATTTATTTATTTATTTATTTATAAGCAGTTAATTATATTCAAAAATCCCTCAAATTAATTACCCCCAAACTCCTTTAAATCCCAATGATTACATTATTACTGAATAATAAGCTGGACGTTCGAGTGGATGCATTTATAAAATAAAAATGACTGGAATAAATAATCTCACATCAGTACTGTTGATTTGAACTGCTGCTGTAAACATAAAGCCTTATGTCTTGTGCTCATCCCAGAACTCGTATTCACATTCTGCTCAAACCGAACATTCTTTCAACACTTAGTACTGTTTGTCTTTATATTATGCTTTTGTAGAAGGCTAATAATTTATAATCCCACTATCTGGTATGACGCATCGGAGGATGCTTTCCATTTTAGAGTCTCATGATTTCTTGTATAACGCAACTTCCTGTTGAATGTGTTCAGTGTTCAGGTAACAGGGTAGAGTGAATGCTGTGAAATGCGTAGGATGCGAATAAAATTTCATAAATTGTAATGGATGACTCATGGAAAGGGGCGTGTTTTAGATATTTTAGATATGAAACAGATTCACACAATTGTTCCAAAATACAACTTTTAAAAGAATTTCAAGCGTTATATTTCAAGGTAAAGTGTAGTTTGTAGTGAACTGGGATAGATTTTATTACTGTCTAAGCTGTTTATAATATATGGACAAAAGTTTGTGGACACCTGATCATCAGATCCATATGTGCGTGTTGAACATCCCATTCCAGATTTAGTTCCGCTTTTACTGTTATAATAACCTTCACTCTTCTACGAAGGCTTTCCACTAGACTTTGAGGCGTGGCTATAGGGATGTGTTATCATTCAGAAACATTAGTGAGGTCAGGCAGTGATAGCTGTTAGATGAGGAGGTCTGGAGTGCGGTCAATGCTCCAGTTCATCCCAAAGGTGTTCAGTGGGGTTGAGATCAGGGCTCTGTGCAGGACACTCGAGTTCTTCCACTCCAAACTTGGCAAACCATGTCTTCATGGAGCTCGCTTTGTACATTCGGGCATTGAACAGGTTTGGGCCTCTTAGCTCCAGTGAATGTACATCATACAAAGACATTCTATACAATTGTGTGCTTCTAACTTTGTGGAAACAGTTTGGGGAACAACCAGAAATGGGTGTGATGTACAGGTGTCCAAAGATTTTTGCCCATATAGTGTAACTTACTTTCCATGTCTATTTTTAAATGTAATATCAGTGGAACACCCCAGTTAACCCTCTTTTCATTTCTTAGGCCCTCTGTAACCCTCACTATTTGACCCAGGCTGTTCACGCCAACTGTATGTCATCAAATTTGACCAGACTTGCTTCCATAAGGTGAGAGTATATAATCACAATTCTAGCTGAGTAGATAATAACACACCTGGCTACGAGCTATGAGATAAACCAGTTGCAGAATTGAGTCATGATGTGCACATACTGTATACAGACCAAAAGCAGTAGTGGTAGACCAAAAGCCATCAGATAAACCATTTTCATAGTGTGAATACAGTCTGGTCATTATATATGATATATTGATCACATTATATATGATCTCATGTATTGTACAGATGCTAATTAGATATGTTTTTTTTGTTTTGTTTTTTACGCTACGTGGAGTCTATTTGGTCACTGAGCCTTTCAGCTCTGCGTGTAGCCTTAAGAGCTTGCTGTGAATCTCTTCTTGAGCAACGCAGCTATTGTGCTGTTCTGAGATCCTGCTGTGCAGTTGCGCAAGAATATGTTACAACCTGTTTCCTCAAGTAAACAAACTGCGCATGAGACTGAGCGAGGGAGGTTTTTTAAAGAATGAGTTCTTGATCTGCCTTCCCAGGCTAAAGAAATATATAGCAACCGATAGAAAAGGAAGAATGAAGGGGGTGAGTGGGGTTTATTAAAAAGGTATGCACTATAGCAAACACTGCAGTTGATGATTCA
The DNA here is from genome assembly GCF_001660625.3 of Ictalurus punctatus. NCBI lineage: Eukaryota > Metazoa > Chordata > Actinopteri > Siluriformes > Ictaluridae > Ictalurus > Ictalurus punctatus. Next base: position 20,418,745 of record NC_030435.2, read on the forward strand.
TCGAAGTCCCCCTTATCTGTATGCCGCAACCTGCTTTTAAAAGGATTCACGACTGTATAAATGTTTTTATGCCTTCATAATTCAGCATAATCGCTCTCAGTGTGATCCCATCCTTCGTTTTTTTTTCTTTCTCGTAATGCTTTGGATATTGCAATTTGTTCGGGTTTACTTTTACAAGCTAACAAAAAATAGTCCACAACACAACACTGTAAATGGAGAGTTTGCGCTAGAGCGCGGCTTCCTTGTTTGAGAAAAGATGTAAAATGTAAAATATAGACCGGAGATGGGAATGGAACCCCAAATTATATCATCTAACCACTGTAGGTATACTGTTTGGTTTCAAATCCTGCTGAGGTTGCCATTTTTTAGGCGTCATTGTGAAGGGTACGTGCTAAAGGTCCACTACATGGTTCTACCACAAGCCTTGACATAAGCATTTCAGACTTTCTAGTCAAAAGCCTCAGTCTGCGAAGTTAGATCTATTAACACACCCGTTTTGTGGGCCACATCAAATGCTGCAGTTTATACAAGTCTGTTGTGAATGCCACGTACTGCTCTTTTTGAACTGCCTTTGTTTTTGGTTTGGGGTTTTTCTTCGCTCCAAATCTTGGTTGAACCGGTGAAACCTAACCTAGTTACGGCACACTTTCTCTCGTTCGATAACAGACGGCTTTCTAGAGTTTCTCGCTTTCCTCCCCTTCCTCCAGCTCCATAGTTCTTGCAACGGGTTTCGGTTTGTATTGTTTAGGATGTCCATCAACATCTAAAATCACGTTAATTGTAGGGAGGAGTGGGTTCAGCATGCTGTAATTTAAAAGGAATATGGGCCTTATTTAGAAAGAAATGGTGGTTAGGGGGCAAATGTACAGAAAAGGCAGGAATTCGGCCGCTGATTGGCTAGGTTTGTGCGAAGAACCAGGGCCTTTCCACTGGTCATGACCGTGGCCTGTGATGTGGCTGACCGCACGGGGACAATGTGGGCCCGATGCTGGCCTGATGATGGGTTGTGATGTGTTCTCTGACCCAGACCATAATGCACGATTTTTGCCAGCCGGAAGAAAATTACAGCCCTCACAGGAATGTTGCAGTTGTTATTATTTTTCCGTATTATAAGACGCACAGAGACGTTCCTGCGGCCCTGGAAAACAAGCCTTGTTTTAAAAAGTGTCCGAAGGAAATGTTCTCTAGGGAAAATTGCTGAGACTGACAGAAAAGGGGAAGGCCAGAGCACAGGATGGGTTGATTTTCCCCAAAGTGGCTTCAAGTACACTTGCTCTAGCGCTGATATAAAGATACAAATCTAGACACACAGTATTATGATGCTTTGGGACTTCAGTTAGCATGGACTCAAAACTTTGGCATAATCTAGAACTGGAAAACTGCTAAAACTGCTAAAAGAAAATGAGCAGAATTTGAGTTTTTATGAATATTTCCATGATGGGGTGCCATTTGTGTCCCACTGATATTATATTTACAACCTACCAACCTAAACCCTTTGCAACACTTATAAAATAGTATTTCTGTCTGTTCTAGTCCACTTTAAGTACACTTTACCTTGAACTGTAATCATTCAAATACATTTAGCATCTCATGCCGGAGACATCCTTTTCCGCAAATAATTACAAAAATGTTTAAAATGTACATTTAGTTTACCTCTATGCTCAACAGGAAGTTACAACATCCACATTTCCTGAAGGCCAGGGGGAAAAGAAAAGTAAATTCTCTCTCTTTTTTTCTTCTTTTTGTCAGTGATATTGTGATATTAACTGACTCGCTTTGAAAGTCCAACCCTGTTACCCAAATGATAGATAGAAAGTAAATTATTAATGAATTTAATGTCCTTATGACATAAGCAGGGTTGCTATTTAACGACGTTTTGTGCATTTGCTAATTTTGTGTATTTACTAATCACATTGAAAAATAATAATAATAAATTCCAGGAGCAGAAGCATGGAGTGGTTGTGAAGACTGAAGATAAGTCAAAATAGAAACAATGATACTTGGGACCTTCTGTGCAAACAGTTTAGACATCTTGGTATTTACTAATCTTTTTTTTTTTTTTTTTTTTTTTTTTTTTTTAGATTCAATACTGGTTTTTAAAATAAAGTTACATTTTTAAGAGCTGCAAGGGATAAATGACACCCCAGTCATGGATCTAAGATGTCTAAACTGTCTGCACAGAAGGTCCCAAGTATCATTGTTTCTATTTTGACTTATCTCCAGTCTTCACACCACTCCATGCTTCCTCTCCTGGACTTCCTATTTGATAGCATTGGTGAAATCCTGAACAATACCTCAAGTACACTTTGGCTGGATTTCCCTAACGGTCTTTCAACAAAGCTGAGAAAACAAAAAACCCTCTCCAGCACTTTAATAAGCACTTACAATCACTATACACATTTTATGAAGACCTGTACATCTGCTGATCTTGCGATTGGAGGATCAGCCAATCGTGTGGCAGCATCGCAGTTCATAACATCACGAAGATACAGATCCATCCATTTTCGGTACCGCTTATCCTACACAGGCTCTCGGGAAGCTTGGAGCCTATCCCACAATACTCAGGGCACACGGCTGAGGACACACAGAATAGGGTACCAACCCATTGCAGGGCACAATCGCACACACAAATTTACACATGACAGACAACTTGGAAATGCCAATCAGCCTACAACACATGTCTTTGGACTTGGGGAGGAAACCGGAGTAACCAGAGGAAACCCCTAATAAAACACGGGAAGAACATGCGAGCTCCATGCACACAGGGCGGAGGCGTGATTCGAACCCCCAGCCCTGGAGGTGCGAGTCACCATGCCCCTCCAGATACAGATAAAGAGCTTCAATTATCTACCAGTACCAAAGAACCAGAGTCTTTTTTTTACTGGACATGTCTTACATTGCTGGTATCCTAAATGTGAGATGTAAATATATGTCACAGGTAAAGAAGGCTTAAAATTCCCCTTTCCGTCATAGCTGAGCTCAGAACGCTCACTCCGTTTAGGGTGAACCTTGTGCTACGACATGTTTGGGGATACCACCATTAACTTGACGGATTTCCGAACTATCATTCAATTTGTTTAAACGGGTTCATGTTACAGCTTTTGAGCGTACAGTAGTTTCAATGAGTATTCCATTCTTAAATCCAAAAATAGATAAATAAATAAATAAATAAAATAATCGTCTTCTAAAATAAACAGATGTGCTGGAGCTCAAAGTTTAGGCTGACTTCATAAAACCTCTGTATATAATCTTGAACTACTCTTGGACTGGGGAGCTGAGATAAATAAATTTAATAGGAGCCGCATGAGCTAAATGTTCTGACCACGAAGGTCGAGAGTGAGAGTGAGTCTGGTTTGGCTGGGATAAAACTTCACATCTGGGGAAATAACCAAGAACTTACTCCATCTCTAGCTCTCTCTCTCTCTCTCTCTCTCTCTCTCTCTCTCTCTCTCTCTCTCTCTCTCTCTTTCTGTCTGTCTATCTATCCTTCTCTCTGGACTCTGTTGCCAGCAATGCTTTTACAGGTGACTGCGGCAGGTGCCTTTGTCTAGTTATCCAGTCCAATTTACAGCCATGAGACTGAGCGAACCCTGGGATTTAGGTGTCACATTAGGAACGAGATCTTCTTGGCTGTAGCCAGTCAGTCAGCCAGAGGGGCTCTTTGTGGTCTTTTCAGCCTTAAAGGCCTTGATGAGAGATAATGATCAGAGCAATCTGTGCTGGCTTTAATTGTGTCACTGCTAGAGGGGGTCTAAAAGTCTGTGAAGTGAAGCCACTGATATCATCTGATTTACAGGATCAAAGCTCAAGCTGTGACCTGGGGGACGTACTGATGCCACCCGCTTTGTGATCTTCGGGTAACGTTGTCCATCAGAACCTGCCAAATTCAAGAAAATTAACGGGATCGTACTGCAAGTCCAGAGGCTATTTACGGTGGTCAGATGAAACCCTTATCATGGCTGTATTAGTTCTGTGTGTGCAGGTTTGAAATGAACTTTTGGTAGTCGTTATATTGATTGCATTCTAGACAAAGTTTTTAATAGTACTGCAACGTTTTGAAGCCTTCAGAAAAACATGTACTGTATGTAATTAAAAAGTTAAAAATGACCTGTTGGTATGTAGGTCAAGCAACCCCATAAGCTTCCTAGTAGGCCTATAGTTGGTTAATAAAAGAATCAGTTGCTTCACGCAACATGGCCACTCACACCCAAATGCGTTCCCTAACATGACTCACATTGTATTACGAGATACGAAGGTTAAAGTTAGAGTTGGGACAGGGTTAAGCATACCTTACCTTTTCTTTGTGTATAATTCATATGAAATTGCACCAACCATCGACCGCATCACCCATGTTTGTTTGTTTGGACTGACTTCTCCAGAAGATCGGGTTGTTTTGCACTGCGATGGACATTTTGAGACTTGCTTGCTTCAGTGCAACTCTTCGAAAGAATTTCAAAGAATTTCAGTGAACACTTTTACCTGGACAACTGGCCTATTGTGACACAGCAGGAAATGAAGGTGTGTGGTAAAGAGGGTGGCTGGCCCAGTGCCTGCTGACTAATAATGGATCAATATTGGCTTTTATTTTAAATATTGTCACTACCTGGTACCAGCTTCGGGGAGTGTCAGCAAACATCGGCCTTTTGTCCACTGCACAATCCTGTCTAACCATTCCTGTACCATTAATAAACTAATAATAACCCTTAACTCATGTTTGCCTTCTTAAATAGATTGGATTTTCCATTGTCCAATTGGTAACAGATTTCAGATTTGAATTCTAGCCCATTTCATTAGTTGATGAATGCAAAGTGGACATTCAGTAAGTATATTCATTATTTCTTCAAAGTTGATGTGCTTGATATAACTTGCTTGATAAAAATTGAAATGTTAATGACTACTGATGTTAAGATCTCTTGCCCTTCTTGACTACTTTCTAGGACACGGGGTTCCCAAAGTAGGATACAAATAGGGTCTTCAATTATTTGAACAAATTAATATTTCTAATATCTCTCCAAATGTGAAGAAAGATACTACGTGCTACTATTTTGAAACATCACCGACAATCATATTCAAACAAGGCCATTTTTTCCGCTATCTTAACACACCGCTCCAGCGTAAGAGTTCAGCCATAAAAATGGACAAATCTACTTCCGTTAGTTCAGACTTGGAGTGTCAAAAAAATGCATCATTTTCTGCAAACCATTTGGGAAGGGTCACTCAAAAGGTTTGGGAACCCCTGCTCTATGACTTACACTTAGACCCTGAGTCATCTCACTGACTTGATCTCTGCAGCTGAAACGGATCTGTTTCGTCATGTCAGTGATGCATATAGATAGTGGAACAGAGCAGATTGGGAAACCTATACTGTTTGTGTGAACTGATTACTGGAAAAGTTAACAGGTTTATCAAGCAGGTCAACTCCCCTCCTCCCTTTGAACTCTTGTGCAGAGATATTTTCTGACACTCCTCTAGTGCCATTGTTAATCGTTTACCTTCCGTGCGTTGAAGAGGTTCACAATAACCTTAAATTATAAACGGGGAACCAGTGAGTGCATTTAAAAGTGAAAACAATGGCAAAAATGTGTGTAGTGGTTTACTGTTCATCACCCCTATGTACCCAGTGAATTTTCGGTGTGTGGAAATAGGAAACTCAGTTGACTCGGAATGGGTGCTGGACACATCTTGATCTGGTCCAACAAGAATTCACCAGTCACTCAGGGAGATGTATTAGGACCGTTTTAATTTTGATAACGTTACTGAAACCTCATCGTCTTCAGAACGAGGGATCTGTATTGTAGCGCAAGGAGGTGAGCGTGTAGAAATCGGGTTGTCGTGCAGGCTTGGTGTCTTATCAGGTGGAGTGCTTATCATGAAAATATTAGGATTATGAGTATAGGTGTGAACTGGACTTGAATAAATGTCAACAGGAGTTTGTGTGACAAGCAAGTAGCGATGATAAGACTGGCCATCAGGGTGACGTGACCGCCGCTGTCATTAGCTATTATAAGACTACTGATTCAAGCTTTTTGTTTTGTACGGCTTTGTAAGATGATGTCATATAGACCTGCCTTTTATATTATTAATGATCCTCAAAGCCATGAGCACCTCGGGATAAGAGTACTGATCTGGAATGAACCCATAATGACGGACGTAAAAGTCGAAAACGTTCCACAGTAGCGCTTACAGTCTGAGATTCTTCGTAAATACGCCCTCTCAAATCTCTCAAGATGACTGGAGAGCAATTCCGTGCTGGGTAATTTTTACATGCTAGACCCTTCCCTCATAAATAAGACCCTTTTTTTTTTTTTTTTTTAAGTGAGTAGACCCCAGAATGGAGGTGCCTGATTATAAATAGCCTTTTTTGTGGTATCTATTTGAAGAGATCCTCCTGATGTGGCTTGCTATTTAGCTATTTTCCTATTTTCGCTTCACCCTTGAATTTTCCCTGACCAGAGAAATATCTGTTACCCCTCGCCGTTCCTCTGACCGACTTCTCAAACATAATTACCCCTGTTCCGTGCAAATCATCTATAGATTACTAGTTTCTTTGTGTGCTATCATAACAGCACCGAGTGAATGAGAGAAGGAGGGGTGTCATGAGCAATGCCCCTACTCTTGCCAAAACCCCATCAAATGAAAAGCCTGTGGCTGGTGGGGTTATTTTTTGCCGGGCTTCGGGGGCTTGTGGCACACAAGCGGCACATGGCCGCGATGGAGAGTGGTCGCGAGTGAAACGCAGAGCTCCAATTATGGCAGTAGTACACATGTCGCTCAGGCAGTTAACTCTCCTGTCTTGTGGTGGAGGAATTCATGGAGGAGGGTTCATAAAGGAAATAGATGGAGCGAGGGATTGGAGAGAGACAGACAACCCGAGAGAGGGGTACAATCATACATCAGTGAGAGGGAAAACTATAGTTATAGGTTGTATTTTTATAGAATGCGGTCTGTTTGTTTTACATCCTTTGACCGGCAGTCGAGCGTTTCATATACAATCACACGAAAGGTGGTCAGGCGTGAGTTGAACGAATGTGTTTAAGGTAGAAGAAAGACTAATCAAGTCACCATTAAAAGGCCCACAATGTTTCCAGTGCCATGGTATGCAGTCATGAATACCATATAAAAACACTTTCAAACACCTTACAGCTCTTTTTACACCTAAATGCTTGTTTTATTTGTTTGACAGGTGGCAGTTTGGTTTGCAAGGGTATCTATCATCTGACACCCTATATTTACACCACAGATCTTTTAAAATGAGAAGCTGTATTTATTGTAAGACAAGTGTGCAGTTGCTTTAATGTTCGAATGACAAAGAAGGAGAAATCACCATCATTGGAGCCACCCAATACAGGCAGGGATTTCCATCAGCACATATTACAACCTAAGACAAATTATTCAAGCCCCTTCACTGCCAAGCTAGCATTGTTGGGCCCTTGAGCAATTAGCCGTCTCTGCTCCAGGGGCACTGTATCATGGCTGACCCTGTTCTCTGACCCCAACTTCCTGGCATGTTGGGGTATGCAAAGAAAAGAATCTCACTGTGCTGTAATGTATATGTGACCAATAAAGACTCATTATTAACATATTGATAGTCTAGATCAGGGTTTGTCGACTGGTAGGTCGTGGGGTATTGATGTATTTCAGTTGATGGAACTGAGCACTTTTTTTAAAAAAAATTTAAAATACCATAGCAGAACAGATCTGCATATGAAAGGAAAAAAAATCTGTAGTTCAGCAACTGCAGATTTTTCTAAACATGAACCGTGGTGGTTTCTGAGGCAGATCTTCTACTGCAGTTTATCCAATCGCATGTATTTATGTAATAAATGATGTAGCTCATTGAGAAAGGAAAGAGACTTCACGGTATGGCTTATTAAAACCAGAGCTGACAACAACAGAACGTTTAAAGATGATTGGACAGAGAAGTATGTGTTTGTTCTCCATGTCAACTTCATGGTGCTAGTCATGTTTTAGTGGTAACATGAAACATCAGTGAGAAATAAAACACAACCACTTCAATTTGTCTTATTTATAGCCATGAAGTAAACATTAACGTTTAAGCATTAAAGGTTTACAAAAGGTTCCAGCAAACGCCATGTCATGGCAGACGAGAATCCAAGATCTGTGTTAGAGATGGTGTGACCCTCTCCAAAACATTCAGTTCCATCCATTTTCTATACTGCTTATCCTACAGGGTTGTGGGGAACCTGGAGCCTACCCCAGGGAGCATCGGGCACAAGGCGAGGTTCACTCTGGACAGGGTGCCAATCCATCGCAGGGGACAACACATACACACTCACACACCCATTCATACAGTACGGACACTTTAGACATGCCAATCTGGGGGAGGAAACCGGAGTACCCGGAGGAAACCCCGCAACCCCCAACCCTGGAGGTGTGAAGCGAATGTGCTAACCATTAAGCCACCAAGCCATTTTCAGTTCCTTGTGTAGGAATAATGAAAAACAAGCCAAAATAGCAGATTCAAAGGTGAACTGGTTCTGTTTCATTCAGAGGTGTCACGCAATGGTGCGTTCATTAGACTTCCACAAGGCACTCAGGGACTGCAAGAAGAAAAAGAAGGGAAAGAAATGAAGGGAGTTCCCTGTCAGAAGCAGTGAGAAACTTTCAGTTGTTGGAGAACACACTGTAAAGAGGAATAGGTCAACCCTTTTTTTCGGAATAGGTTTTTTCCAACAGGCTTGTTTCCCACAGTGAACTGGCAAAAGCGGAACCTTTGTTGCACGTTCAGAATTGGACGTTGGTTATATTTCAGGTACACTTGTCTTTCTTTGTTCCACACTAAGCCCGCTGATTGGCTGATGTAAGTAAGAGAGCAGGTTGCCCAGCATCAGACGTACTGCATGTAAAATTAGTAGCTTCACAGTGGTTAATTTACTTGGATTTAGTTCTAAAAAATAAAATCCACATGGTACCTTTGAAATACCCTCGTGCACCACCAAAGGCAGAGTGACCGCATGGGTACAGTAACAACAGTCCAAAGCAATGACTCACTTCTGGAAATCCAAATAAATCCACGAGCATAACTGTTTTGTACGATTACTTCCCACTCGAAATGTCAACTAGAGCGCTGCTTTGAGACAATGAACGTTATTCTCAACCATAAATTATAAATATGGTCAATTTTGAGTCAGACATAGAATTTTTTTTATCAGGTCAAATATACAAAACTAAGACCTACCAATACAATTCGCCAATGCTGAAACCAAGCACAATAACCACTTTGTTTGCCGAAGACAGAGAAAAATTCAGTCACTGAATGACTCAAAGGATGGGCTGGATTCAAATAAACCGAATAAAAAAATAGACTCGTACGTTAAGGCAGCAAGCGTTGCCTTAAAACACAAACGTACAGTCAGTGCAGTCCATCAAATTCAGTTAAATACATGCACTTTGCAAGAATCTTGGAGTCATTCAAATATCACTGGGGTTTGTGAACTTGGAATCATTACCTTGGGCTTCACAGACATAGAACTCTCTTGGTAACTAATTAAAATGAGGTCTGTGTCCTTCATTTGGGCCAGTGAGGTCTTAAGGCCTGTCTGTGCAAGTGTCCCTGATGTCAAACACATGTGTCCTGGGCACTATGCAGAAACAAACAGGCCTATTTTGAGCCCTGGTTAAGCATGCTGCGTCCCCACGCCGCCTGTTTGCAATCTTCCCGCCGCAGCGGCTTTTTACACAATCAGTAATTCACAAACGTGGTCGGGGCAAGAATTCGGACTGTTTTACCGTTGCTATGCACATGTGCGAAAATATCACCGGGGTTTGTGAACTGGGGAAGAAGGAAAAAAAAAAAAAAAAAAAGAAAAACCGAGTGCTCAAGAAGCTGTGCAGCAGGAAAGCAGTATGAAAGTATACCAGACGCCGACCCAAGGCTGATTGGATTTCTCAAGCAGAAAAACCAGGGGGAAAATAAAATCCCAACTACTGCCGGTAGCAATGAGTACAAACCAAGAAAGCATTTTTGCGGCCCATTGGAGAGCGAATTAGGGGTTTTGACAAGTGACTGAATCTGCCTCAGCTGTCGAATTGCTCATCGCTTCCAGCTGGAGAAGAGTGGCTTGAGATCCATCTATAATGAAAACGGAAGAGTTTTACAGACAAGCTGCTGTTCAAGCCCAAGCCTGTTCCACTGTACTGTACTCATGAAGAATGGAGGATTAGATTGATTGAGACAAGCAGCCTCAGTCGGTCTCACGAGCTGCTGGATCTCAGAGCGTGTGTTCGTTCAACAAGATCTCATTGTGCTGCTTTGGGTTTCGCATCTATACGGCCTGAGGCAAAGTCTCCTTGTAGACGATCAGTCTTAGAAAAGGATGTGTACAGTATTAACCACCGATCGACAGCGCTCGTCTGGGTGTTTAGATACGCAATTTGAGCCAGATTTTTAAATATTTCAGATATTAAATACTAATCACCTATAAATCACCTAATGTGTTCATGGCACAACTGATTTACTTTTTGTGATGCCCACAGTACTCAATAAAAGTTTTTATTTTTTTTAAATGTGGAAAACCACAAAATGACAACTAAACAGTGAAAGAGCACCTCACAGATGCGGCAAGTCTTCCAATAATGCAGCTCAGCCACTGCAGCGCATCAGCTACCATAGACACATAATAGCTTGTCTTCCTTTTATACAGCACCATTACTTTTGCCCTAATTGAGCTATCAACATGTGACATTGACTAAGGAAGGGAATCACATATATCTAGGGAGGTTTTAGACATCTTTATGCAAACTGCTCCTTACCCAACACGATGCTTGAAGAAAGATAGCCTAGGTGATAATATTAAATTAATCAACATATTTCCATTTCATTTAGGTAAAATACAGTCCCCTCCGAAAGTACTGGAACAGCAAGGCCAATTCTATTGCTTTCGTTATACGACGAATTCATTTGGGTTTGAGATCAAAAGATGAATATGAGACGGCAGATCAGAATTTCACCCAACGAAACAAACAAACGAAAGAGGCTGAGGTAAAAGCCTGGAAAAGCAGCACAAACGAAGAAACCAACAATTTGGTGATGTCAATGAGTTGCAGGCTTTAACAAAGGGATATGCAACCAAATATTAAGTGTTATTAACTTTACTTCAAGACTAGTCCGTTCCTATACATTTGCTCGACTAAAAATCGGGTGCAAAAGCTTCGATGTTTTATGTTGTTTAACACATCTAGATGTAAATACCAGGAAATAAACACTGTAATCCTTAACTCTCGTCTCATGTCCATGTTTTGATCTCAAACCCAAACGTCTTTGGTGTACAGCCCAAGCAAATTAAATCGGCCTCGCCGTTCCAATAGTTTCGGAGGAGATTCGTTATCTTAAAATTGAGGCGTCAAAGCATGTTGAAGGCAGAAAAACCTCATTTGACACCCAATGGGTTTTCACATTTCTTCACGTCTATTAATGATGAAAAGAATCTAAATGATCATCTCAGTGGATCTGATTGGCCTGACTCTTTTTATTTTTACTGTATATATGTCTTGTATAACGTATAGTATAAAAATTTTGATCAGAAAAATGAAGACCAGGTCAAAGGTCGATTGCTTAACCGGAAACGTGAACCAAAGTTCATTTCGAATCTCTCGGTTGCCATGGATGCATATCAAACATCAACAGAGCACTAGAATACAGCTCTGTCAATTACATGACAGCCTTTACAGCAGTCTCACTTTTTCCACAACACACATACACACACACACACACACGCTCGCACGCTCCAACAGTGCATGTTACGGCACAGCTTGCTTAATAGGAGTAAAAGTATTCATAGTACGGCTTTAAGAAAACAGGTCCAGCAACAGTTTGATTACATTTGTGCAACTCCGTTTGTTAACCGCCTGACGTGTTTGGTTACACGGTACATCTGTGTTCCAGCGCATACTGTCTGGCAAGTCACAAAACAAACGTGACTAGGCAAACAGTCCTTCGCTTTTATGGAAGCTGTTTATGGTTTATGGATTTGCAAAGAAACCCTGATGCTGTTGGAGGATTAGGCCTGTGTGTTACTCAACGGCCGGAAGTGCTCTTAAGGAATGCGTTGCATTGTACAGTAGTACTCACCTGTCCTGCATCACATGCTCTCAAGCTCCTCCCCCGTGCATTTATCACCATGGCAACAAGATGACAAAACACAGGTATGCCATCGGAACGCCATGGGACAGACAAGAAATTATAGTTTAATAAATATAGCTCACATTACTGTCTATTAAAAAATCTGGAAGGAAGGAGGAAAAATCTGTTCAAATTGTTAAAGTCCAAAACATGTGGAAGATGTTAAGATGGTAGGAGGAAAAGGTTTTGTAGGATACACTGGACAAGCACTGTTATTATTTTAGTATGTAGATATGTCATTATATATTAATATGCTAGGCTTGCTTAAAAAAAAGAAAGAAAGAAAGGTTTTAATAAAGTACGTGTGCATGTAGTCATTTAGATCTTATGGAAACATTCAGTCCCTCTGAGGAAAACAGATCTTTTTTTTTTTCTTTTACAAAAACTGCACCTTTTATCCATCCATTTTCCATACTGCTTATTCTACAGACAATTTAGAGATGCCAATCAGCCTACGATGCATGCCTTTGGATTGAGGAGGAAACTGGAGTGCTGAGAGGAAACCCACGAAGCATAGGGAGAACATGCAAACTCCACGTACACCGAGCGGAGGCAGGATTCGAACCCCCAATACTGAGCTGCGCGGCAAATGTGCTAACCACCAAGCCACAGTAGCCCCCGTCACTTTTATTTAAAAAGCTAAAAGAGACCAAAGGTTTCCTTCTGATTACTGAGGTTAAGGTTAGATTTAAATATGGGTGTAGGTAAGGGATGGGAGATGATGATGATGATGATGATGATAATTCAGTGTGGTTATAAATGTCATGGTGCAAACCTCAGCTTGCTTTGATCAGCTAATTTCAATAATAACACAATGACCACTACACCACGTGAGACATCTGAAAGTTCATTTCATCATCGTCCAATGGTGCAGATCGTCAACGAGTGAAACATTATGCAGGGACAAGCAAGTTTAGCTAGCTAACACAGAAGCTAACACGATTCCCTCACCCCACTGACCACACCGAACATAAACAGACGAGCAAACACTGATCGAATTGTTTTTATATTAACAATATTCCTTGATTGGAGGCATCACATTGAACTCCTTAGGTTCGTTATGAGCTACCGTTAGCTAATGATATTGAATTGGTAACGCTAGCATACTTCATAAGATGTAGCCAATGTTATGCAAGTGTTTTGTTTTGTTTTTTGTAGCTTGCTAGATGACAAAGATCTGGCTACAACCTTGGGTTTAGGTGTAGCATAGCACTAATTTAGAAATGTTACAGGAAACGAATGCTACTTTAAAAACTTTCAAGAAGGTATAGTCTTCGCCCAAAACATTTTTAGGCCTAAATTCCTGTCCAGAAGTCGTCACTCTGAGCACAGCCGGATACGGGAAGATATGATGTTAGATAGCCTCTACAGCCAGGAAAAAAAAGTGGTTTTCTTATGATTCTGCAAGCAACTAATCTCACTCTGAAGTAGCAGAGTGCTCCAATAAATACACGGTTCTGGTTAAATGCAGTGAAGTGTTCGGTTCTATTGTTTCTCCAGGCTTCCTATAAGCAGAGCAGGATCTCACGTGTGAAGAACAGTAACCAGTTTCTGGAGTAGGAACATAAAAAAAAAAACCCTTTGTGTTCAAAACCTGACCACAAATGAGCAATAATCATTTATAATCACGTCAATGAAAGGTGGATAGTAATAGCAAACTGTAGTGTAGGAGAATTTGCATAAACACAATGGAGTATAACTGTTAGCCACATCAGTGAGGTATTATCTGAGGCATGTCCTTCCTCATCTGACTTGTACATGATGGTCTACGAACAAAAACTCGTTTTCACACACACACACGCACTGTAGCTACGCAGAGGGTTCCCTCTAAACCTGCTGAACTCCCTCTGCTCTCGTCACCAGTCGTTTATCTCTACGCAGGTGAGAGAACACCCCTCGGTTTAGGATTGCTCGCGCATTCAGACAGCAGGGGAACGACCGGTTCGTGACGTCACCACGGAGCTCACGCAACCAGGGCTTCCCTCTGTGAGCCAATCAGGGCCTCCCACGGCGTTGCCATGCAGCTGGTGTACACAAGACAAAACACAACACAGAACAGCACGCGCTGGAGGGGAAAGGTGGGAGGAGGCGATGTTCAGAGGGCGCGCGCGTTCACGCACACGCACACACTCACAGGTGAGCAGACGGGAACGCCACGTTGGCTCGCGACACAGCGACGTCGTTTTAATCGGTATCGATTTCACAACTGGACTCCGTGCTAAAGCGTTTCTCACGCTATGGTTTAATCAGCCATGTTAACCCTGTGCATGTGTAGTGACCACGCGCAGGAACGCGGAAGTGAATTTATTACTTCATAAAACACTATTAACAAACATTATTAATCAATCAGTCCGGTAATAAAACACCGTGACACACGCAGCACACGTGGAGGCATTTCCGTCTGCAGGTTCTACACAAAAAACATTTTTTTTAAATTAGAACTTTATTATTATTATTATTATTATTATTATTATCAAACATCATTAGCTTTTTAAAATATTTTTTTATTCTATTGATTCCCCCCTATAATTTTAGACATAAAATAATTGTAATATTTGAGCCCTATATTATTGAATAACTTCACACATTGCAATTATTATTCATTTATTTATTTATTTATTTATTTATTTATTTATTTATTTATTTAGCATTCATGTTTTTACCTCCATTCCACTTTTCCTTTAGTTTGCTAACTGCAGTTGAATTTTAAAACCAATGATTTTTTTTTTTTTTTTTTAGGGGAGAAAAAGTGCTTGAATTTCCATGCATTGAATTTCTTAGTAATAACGCCATCTAAAACATTTCGATATGTTTACACAAAACTATTCAACAAACTAACCCCCCCCCCCCCCCCCCCCCCCCCCCCCAGGCTTTCATTTAGTTATTTCCCGAATGAATAAAATCATGCCCACATTTTGGTTTAATTCACAAATGGAATATGTTACAGTGCAGATTAATTAGGATTAATTTATAAGTTACAGGGGAGAAAATATGGACATACAGGTAATGTGCAATACGTCATGCCTTGATACTTAAATCCCATATTTGATATCATAATATAGAAAAAACATAACTCACAAAACATGTATTAAAATTAAGATATTGCCTATGTAAATAGGTTTTAAATGATATCAGCATATTTTGCCCCTTGCTTCTAATGGCGTTGTGTAAGAGGACTCTAACCCTGAATATCCTCATGAGTCATCTACTTTATTTTTCGATGTATCTAATGACACCGGTTACATTATTTAATCAGGCTGTAGTTTAATTAAGGAATTTCTGTTCACAAATCAGAAGTGAAGCCTGTCAAACACGCCTGTAGCTGTTTGTTCAGTTATCCATTACATTACATTATTTGTTGAAAATGTGAGCATAAAAGGTACTGAAAATTTGGCACCATTGTATTATTTATACAACAAAATAAAACACATGCGTCACAATGTTGTAGCCTTAACTTGGTGTAACTTGTGTTACATAATGACAAAAAAAAAATGCAAGGAACGTCAGTGTCAGGCTTTAATACATATTCAACTGGGACGCAAGTCAAGGCACAGATAAGGCCACACACACACACACACACACACACACACACACACACACACTTTCATATCCAGTATATCCAGTCCACATACTGGTGTGTTTTTGGGAGGGGGGAGGAAACCGGAGAACATAAAGGAAACCCCCACAGACACTGGGAGAACTTGTGAAAGTCCACACAGACCCCATGCTGAAAAAAGAAAAGGAAAAAAAAAACCAATAGAAACTTTCACAGAAATTCTAATGGTTTCCACTACAAATACCATTACAAACCATTAACTAAGCATTAACTAAGCATTAAAACCATTACCACTATTGGTTCTTAATGGTATCCACTAGACACAACATGCCACCACTAGAAGGCAACAAAATACCAGCGGGAGTATTAAAACCAATACAATTCCTTTTATAACCATTACAAAAGGTTATAAAACCTTATCAGGTTCTCTTCCAACAGGAACAGAACCTGAGCTCAGGATACATGAGCATTTCACCATCAAAGTCTAACACGTCCAGGTCTTAATTGGCACCATGTACCATTTCTGGGTTGTTTTTTTTTCTTCTTCTTCTTCTAGAATTTATAAAGCTCAGAAGCCATAAAGGTGTACCTGCAGAAAATTTACACTCCCTTACACAACAATTTCCATTCTCTAGGATCCTCCCAATACACTAAAGGACCTGTGGTATCATCCCTAACTTACTTTCTTTTTCAGCTCATACATGTCTTCGGATAAGCAGCCCTATAAGCAGTCAAATGCAAGCGAGCTGTTGAGAAATTTCCCCACAGAGTAACTTTTAGATTTGAGAATACGAACGAACGCTCGACAGCACGACCGTTAAATGTGTGCTTTTTGAAAAACGGTCTTTTCCCCACTCCTCGGCCGTTATACACCAAACTGCGAACTTTGCCAAGCATCTCAGATGAGCCGAGGCCAAAGAAAGTTCCTCCTAGAGCAGACATGGGTTGCATTCTTGTGGTTTTCTGTGTGTGTGGGGCACTCGTACAAGGAAACATTCATCTGGCGTGAACAGATGCCATACACACTGCGTGTGAATGCATCTGACAGACTGTAGGTGTGTCAAACTGCAGACTTACCTGTGCAGACCAGGTACATACCATTGTCGTGTTTTTGTTGGTTTTCTTATACCCCTTTTACACCAATACAGTGTATGAGTCAACAGACAGAGTGCCAATACATCACAGGGCACAATCACGCACATGTTCACACACCTAATCACACACTACAGACAATTTAGAAAATCAGCCTACAACGCATGTCTTTGGACTGGAGGAAGAAACCAGAGTACCCAGAGGACACCCCTGAAGCGCAGGGAGAACACGCAAACTCGGCACACACATGGTCGAGGCAGGATTTGAACCCCCAACCTTGAAGGTGCGAGACAAACTCGCTAACCACTAAACCGCTGTGCACCCCTGTGTGTAGATTTTTTAAAGGGGAAACTCTCCCAAACCTGCTTGACAGATTTCCATATGGAAGCCATCCAAGGTATACCTTATACAGCTTGGCATTCGGTACCGTAACACCTGGCAATGTCATCAGAAATCTTTATTAGCGCTACGGGACTGTATCTGCGAACGGCTAGTGGAATTTCTGACACGTCAGTAACATTCGGCAACAGAATTAACGGACCGCTCCGTCCCTTTCGAGTGGTGCTGGTGCATCCAAGTGTAGGCCTGCTCAACTTAAAATAACAACACAAACAGGATTTTATTATTCCCTGACGACGCCACAGTAAAAGAACTGAGGAAAAATAAGAAACCGGTTTAAGTCGGAGAACCGTCACGAACGTGCCGAGTCTGTGTGCGCCAAGAGTTTGGCGAATATCAACGGCCTTTTTAGTGGTCACGTCGGATTTCAAAGCCTGATTTATAGCAGCGCTTTACATGTCTGTAAAACCAAATGACTTCATTTGGACTTCATACTCTATTTCATACAAATACCCCAAAAAAAAAAAAAAACAACAACAACAACCAGCAGCAAACACATTAATGATATCTCTATGGACATTTTAATTTAAATAATTGGAACACCGAGGGGGAGTCACTTTTTAATATACAGATTCATGAGAACGCTCCCTTATGACTAGCATTGCATCATGCTAACTGGTGGATATCGGCTTTCAGTCGCTAAACGTCCATCACCTGAATACAGACCATCGTTGCTAACACTGACATTAACAATCCAAAAGCTTCAGGATTGAATTCAGGACTCTGCGGCGTTCTGTTATCGGAAAATAATCACCAATGTTGAGGGATGTTGCCTCAAGAGTTAACAAACACCCTGAAGTTGATTATTTTGCAATAACAACACAAACCAAAGTGTTTTAACGCTCTTATGCCACAGCGATTTGCCAACGATTACATTTTTTTTTTTTAAAAAGTTGTAATTAAAGCACTTACATCATACTTTTTACACAAACAGCCACCAAAGTTAGTTCCTGTTATGATTTACTTCATAGCAGTTCGAAAATTGCTTCATAATCGGCCCTCTTTTTGCTTTCTAAAACAAGAAATAACAATGAATACACCTTGCCACATTAGTGAGAAAGTTAGAGAGAGCACGAAGTCCTCGTCGTGAATACCTTCCCTTGTCGGAAAACTTACTCTGGCACCGGAGACTCCTTCCATAAACGTTAATGTAATAAAAATGTCTGTTTTAATTCCTCGTCGATAAGCATCACCATTTCAACAATCAGGTGTTGTAATTTGGTAAATAACAAGTCCCTGTACGGAAAATGAATCAACATCCTCTGACCAATCGGATCTGAGGACTCAACGGCGCTGTTAAAATAAAACAAGTTCCCAAACTGTATTCTTTCGTTTTCATGTAAGTAGATACCAAACGCCAACACGCTTATTCCTAAAGAAAATGTCAAATGATTAAATATTGATTATGTAAATAATATTCAGATTCTCAAGAAGGCAACACACGACACTAAAATCCGCCGGGGCGTAAACTTTTGAACAAGATGATTGGTGTAAATGATTATTTTGTTTAAAAGATCTTTTCATTTAGTACTGCCCTTCAGAATCAGTGCAAGTTGTTTCAATGTTTCCGATAAGACAAAATTATTTACACCGTTCATCCTGTTCAAAAGTTTACCCCCCCCAACCCCCCAAATCATGTATCGTGGTATCGTGTTACCTTTTGTAATAGTCCTTCAGTACGAGTCCTTCAATCATCCTCAGTGTGAGAAAGATGGATCTCGAGATCATATGGTCGCTGTTGGAAAGGGGTTTAATTTTCCAGAAGATGCTGGAAAAGTAAAGAATGTGCAGGACCTGGAGGATCAGTGGACAGTTTAATTGCTCAGGACAAACAAGGAACCCGTGAAGAACTCTCACAAAACATAAAAACATCACGTCGTTGATCATCCAGGTAACGACACACGGGATTAAAAATCAAGCGTGTGTAAACTTTTCAACGGGTTCATTTGTGTAAATTTAGTTAGCATTGTGTCTTGTGGACTACATGTAAACATCCGTTATGTGAAATCGCTTATTCAGGGTAGGACGAAATCAACAACCAAATGCTATTTTTATGATCCTTCTGATTGTTTTTTTTTTAATTATTACTAACATTTTGCAGATTCTGTAAGGTATATGAAAACTTATGACCTCAACTGTAGTTTGTCTGTGTGTGTGTGTGTTGCAGCAGTGCATTTCAGTGCCGACGGTGAAGATTTCACAAGAGGCATCATTGCACCGAGGCCTGTATTGTCACCCTGCAGCTACGTAACGTCAATCTGGCCTGGTCAAACCAAAGAAGAAAAACAGTTCTACACTGACCGAGCGTCTTGGCTGCATATGAGCAGAAACACAGTCATACAGTATCTACATACCTCAAAACTGCAAACCGCCTCCCACGTAAGAACGAATGAGATATCAGCAGGAAAAAAAACGAAGCAGTCATTTAAAAATGTATGCGATTGATCTCAGACCGTAGGCGTTAAACGAGACAGAAGATGACGGTCTGGATGCTTATCTCAACAGTCTGGGACACAATAACAAAAAAAAAAACAAAAAAGTAAAGAACGTCAAGATAAAAACAAAAAAGGATCTGATTTTGAACATGTCTTTATGTCATAAGACAAAAGGAGAGAATAAAAGACATCGAAAGCACCAAACTCTTGCGATTGTCTCAAGGCTTGAGAACCTGCGAAGACGACCTCGCCGCCTCAGAGCGCAATGACATCACGGCAGACCCAAGCTCAAGTGCAGCCGCGTGTGAACGATCACGCCTTTCAGAGAGGATGTGCTTGATCTGGGTGGACGAGAGCGTCCGATTTACACGCTCGATATGTTTGAACAGGAACTGACATCATGGGGTTGACCAGATAAAGCCAGACATTCCCAGACTAGTCTTTGATGTAATGTGTGATTGGACAGTGCAGTCCTGCGTTAAAAATAGCACCATGTTCAGAGTGTAGTTAGTAGTGTTGAACATGAAACGGCCTAGAAAAAGAAGGATTCACAACATTTCCGTGTACTGAACCGGCATGGGGGATTGGGGGGCGTGGCTGGCTGTTAGGGATGTGTTATGGAGTTATGGTGGTTTAGCAGTTAGCACGTTTGCCTCGCACCTCTGGGGTTAAGGCTTCGATTGAATGTTCTCCCCATGCTTCGGGGGTTTACTCCGGTTTCCATCCCCCAGTCCAAAGAGATGCATTGTAGTCTCAATGGCGTCTCTAAATGTGTGCGTGATTGTACCCTTTATTGCACTGGCACCCCGTCCAGAGTGTCCCATGCCTGGTACCCAGAGTTCCCTGGGATAGGCTCCAGGTTCCCTGTGACTCTGCGTAGGATAGGTAATATGGAAAATGGATGAATGGAGCGACACGTTTCTTCGTTTCAAGCTTCTCTTAGCGTTTTTCCGGCCCTGAAATAGGCTCCCTAAAGCGTAAACCATTTCAAAACAAGGGTGTGGTTCGTTTCAGAAGTCAATGGCGAAGTCAATGGTTTCGCTTTCAAGCAGGAACACACATTTCGCATCATAGGAATGTATTAATAAGTACTAGAACAGGCTATAATAAGACAAGTCCACATGAAGTGCTGAGAAAAGAAGAACTTCATTTCGTCTTCATTGACATGCCATGTTCAGGAGAGCGCACGTATGCGACTCGCTTTTCATCGCCAACCGTACAGGTCATGCATCATCTCGATAGTGATTTCTAATTTCTCTCATTTCTTCCCAATCAGGTCAGATCTATGCAGCAGAGCGGAGAAACACATATACACATAACGTATGCTGCTATGTCGTAACAGAGTGTACAGGAGTTTAAATTAATCATACATCCTAAACCGCACAACGTTAGTAACAGGAATTGGACTTGCTTGCAATGACATCAAGCACCGTTTTGGTGTGAAATGGCATTATTCTTATTATTATTATTATTATTTTTTAATTAGAATTTACGCTTTTGTGGTAAACATGAAAGTCGTATCATTGACATACCGACATCTTGAACTCTACTCGTTTGCGAATACTGAAAACAAAAATGTCGGACATTGTAAAAAAAAAAAAAAATAATAATAATAATAAACAAAAAAACCTAATAAACACAGTAAACGGTATACAATCGACAGATGAAAATACAATGGAGAGAATAGAACAGTGAAGGAAATGATTTACCTGTAAGCTTTATGACTGAGCTTTTGTAAATGTATATCTGTTAACGATAAGAGATGACCTTTAAAATGAATTTTAAACAAAAATACTGTCTCTTTATATTTGATATTAAGTATCAGTGACGAAAACAAAACAAAAGATTGAAACGTGCTTAAGCATGGGTGGACAAATCACTAACCTGGGGAGCCAGGACGAGTAAATTTCATGTTCGGGCTGTAAAGGCCGAATTATACTTGATTTTAACTGTGTGTACGCAAAATGGCTGCCGGACGTGTCCTGAAGTCGGCTGGGAACGTCCTCGGAAATGAAGGTCTGCGTAATCGCAATACCGACGTAAACAGCGGAGACATTATAGCACCGTGTGGCGCTGCATCCGCTACCGAATAAAAACTATCATCGTGCCACAAATCACATACTTAGTAGTATAGTATTCGACACAGTGACTGAGTACTGGTTTTTGAGTACTGGTACTGAGTATACGAGTATATGTTTAGTGTTTTTAATTTTAAAATCCGCTCACGTAACCTTGAAACCAACTGAAACATACTGTCTTTTTTGCGCACTAGCCTTTTTGGATTTTCCAGACTAGTAAATATTTGTGAACATAAGGTCAGGGTCTTCGAATCGAGACGCAGATAACGACAACCATCAAGACGACGGTGGAAAAGTTTCGAGAAACAGCTCGTCCGTGTGAGTAACAGACAGAACGTCTGTACGTAAAAGTGCTAAACATTTTACAGTTTGGCTTGGACATGGTATATACAGTGCCCTGCACTAATACTGGCACTCTTGGTAAATATGTGCACACAAGGCTGGGGAAAAATTGTCATTATTGTTTAATCTTATGAGATTTTGTTCAAAGAATTCACAAATATAATCCCTTCTCGTGGATATCAAACACCACAGGTTTATCAAAACTATTATCTTTGTTAAATATAGGTGTGTGACAATTTTTGGCACCCCTATGAATTCATATGAGAAATATATTTGAAGAAAAAATTTTGTACACCTGGGTGACTAGGAACAGGACATTGTTCAACTAGGTCTTCCTGTTTCACAGGGGTATTAATATGATGTGACGTAGACCAAATTCCCTTAATCATTCATTACAATAAGACCAAGGAGTATAGCTGTGATGTGCGGGAAAAGGTGGTTGAGCTTCACACAATGGGGCGTGTCTATAAGAAAATAGCACCAGCATTGAAAATGCCCGTTTCCAGCATCAGGGCAATCATTAAGAAGCTCCAGTCAACTGGAAGTGTTATGAATCAACCTGGAATTGGACGTGTGTCTGTATCGTCTCAACGCACTGTGAAGAGGACGGTTCGAGTGGACAAAACATCTCCAAGGATCACAGCTGGAGAATTGAAGAAGTTAGTCACGTCTTGGGGTCAGAAAGTCTCCAAAACTACAATCCGAAGTCACCTACATCACCACAAGCTGTTTGGAAGGGTTTCAAGAAAAAAGCCTCTACTCTACTCCAAAAACAGACTCGAGCGTCTTCAGTGTGCCGACACTACTGGATCTTCAAATGGGATCGGGGTCTACGGTCAGATGAAACCAGAATAGAGCTTTTTGGTAATAAACACAGAGGTGGTTTTGTGCACACAGAGAGGTAGCCAGATGGAAAAGTTCCTCATGCCCACGGTTAAATATGCTGGTGGCTCTTTAATGTTTTGGGCTGTTTTTCTGTCAGAGGACCTGGACATGTTGTTAGGAAACATGGCTTCATGGACTCAATCAAATATCAACAGATTTTAAATGAAAACCTGACTGCCTCTGCCAGAAAGATTATAATTGGAGTGGTTGGATCTTCCAGCAGGACAACGATGCAAAACATACATCAAAATCAACACAAAAATGGTTTACTGACTGCAAAATCAAGGTCCTGCCATGGCCATCCAAGTCGTCTGACTTGAAAACCATAGAAAACCTGTGCAGTGAACTGGGAACTGAGTGTCCACCAGCGTGGACCTCGAAATGTGAAGGATCTGGGGAGATTCTGTAAAGAGGGAGGAATGATCTCAGATCCCTTGCCATGTATTCTCCAACCTCATCAGGCGTTATAGGAGAAGACTCAGACCTGTTATCATTGCAAAGGGAGGTAGCACGAAAGTATTAACTAAAAGGGTGCCAATAATTGTTTCCCACCTATATTTAACGAAGACCTTTTTTTTTTTTTTTCTGATAAACCCGTGTATTGTTCGCAGTTGTCCGATATCCATGAGAGCAGAGTATTTTTGAACAAAAGATCAAAAAAATAAACAATAAAGACAATTTTTCACAGCCTTCTTTGCTCATATTTACCAACAGTGCCAATATTAGTGGAGGGCACTGTAGCTTTCTTCACTTTTAACCCTCCGAATGTATATAAAATACACAAGGGTGTATGTGAACAATGCCATTTGTGTCGCTGCCGTTTGTGCACACCCACAAAAGGCCATGAGTAAAAGTCAAGTATAAACCAGGCTTTAGGTATTTATTCACAGGTGCCCAATGGAGACGTAGGTTTAAAAACCTAAGAAGCAAAAAAAAAACTCAAAAGAAAATGTTTATATTTGGCAAAAACGTCACGGCTCACAGTGAAACATCGCAATGTTGTAACTACAGCAGGTACCTCCGAATCCCACCACCTGCCGCACTACACACATCGACGATCTGGCAGAACATTTTGTTGGTTTTAATTAGCCAGAATAATTAGATCTTAAAAGAAGAAACTTTCCTACATAATGAGAGAAAATTAAAGACTGGCCAGACTTATATAATCCGTTACGTGCGACGCGAGGACCAAACATCGTATCTCGCAACTAAAACATCAACCGACGACTCGCTAACTTTATGTCGAGGTTGCAAAAACGATGTGTTAAATTGATAAGGTTTGTTCCCCATAATCTATATTAATGCACTTAACAAGCTAACTTTCTCGCCAAAATACATGACATCACATCACATCACATTAGATACCACTTTTTAGCTTCAGTTAGTTTTCCAGGCAACCAAAACATGAGCCTGAGCAACACACGGGAGATTTTACTTGCCCGATGGGCTAACTAACCAACGTATGATTTGTCCACCTCTGGTAGTAAATAGTACATACTATTACATGCACTGTAAACACTCCTGTAACACACATAACTGATTACACACAACCACTACGCAGGATTGTTTTAAACTGGTTGTGAAGGAAACAGCTCTCCTACCATTGACCATAAACAGAAGGAATTTCTCTGAACATACAGAGAGACACAGATGGGTTTTTTGCAGATGGTCCGCAAAAAAAATAATAAAGAAAGAAAAAAAAAAAAAAAACAAACCAGGGCCTGTGTCACAGCAAGCCTGAGACACACAAGTGTTTGCGAGACTTCTCAGAGCAGCTCACTACTTTACACTATAACTCATTAACTTATCAAATTAACTTGTGTATGAACCAATAACGGGATTCAAAAGCACTATTTGAAATGAGCTCCCAATGGACAGGTGCGTTGGATAAGCAGTCCTTGAAGGTCTTTGATATCATGAAACCAGAGAGAGACAGAGAGAGAGAGAGAGTGAGAGAAAGAGAGGCAGAAAGAGAGATGGAGAGAGAGAGAGATCCAAGTCCACGTGGGTCAGACAGCAGGAGATGAGATGAGTGAAGTTCTACTACTGGGTCCGGAGCTGATAGTCTGCAAAGAAACAAGGAAATGAGGCACGCTTAATTAAACAGTTCCAAACGGCAGGAAATTGGGGGTGGGGAGTGGTCGAGAAAAAAAAAAAAAAGGAAAAAAAGAAAAAAAGTTAATTGTGGCAGCTGAGCTTTCCACCCGGCCGACCAAGAACACGATGCAAAATAAAACAGGGTTTGGAGACGAGAGATAACCTGATGATAGTGGCTTAAATTCAGGATATGAGACACTGCAAACGCAGACATGAGAGAGACAGGGGATATCTGCTGCACAATAAATACACAAATGTATCAATAAAGGAGGTTTGGGTTTGGCTTCTGAATAGCATATGATGTAGATGTAGAATAATAATAATAATAATAATAATAATAATAATAATAATAATAATAAGCATAATAATAATAATAAGCAGCATAATAATAATAATGTATTAGTATTGGATGAAAAAAAAAAAGTCTAATTACGCCATTATAATTAATGATGATAATTAGTGTAACATGAAAGATCAAATTTGCTGTAGTGATATACCAAACATAAAAATAACATCTAAAGAAAATTGTATCTTTATTTATATTGAGATTTTGGAAGCAAGTGCTCTGCTGTTCTCCGGCCACTTTGGCTTAAAATGACACTTTTCCCAAATCAAAAGAATCACGTTAACACACACCCTTGTGTAGTTTGACTAACCCTGTATTATCCAGAGTGTGTGTGTGTGTGTGCTACTACGTTAATGGGTTAATGTGCTATTAGACCAAGCCTCAAAAACCAGATTAAGGATATCCTTAAACACAAGACCTTACAGATGAAGACTTGAGGCCTTTCATTTACACAACTCGGTCTCACCACGAATCCAATCTAACCAAGTTACATTTGAAATTCGAGAAAGTACAGAATGCCCCAACTTTCTCCATCGTACTATTGACTCAGCACAGCATCTCTGCAGTGAGCCAAGTTCGATCTTGTTCTTCTCGAACATCCTCTTTTCACAGAAACCATTGCATCTCCATACACAACTCTCTCTCGATCTCTGTCTCTCCTTTACTGAATTGCCCAATCGTTGCCCAATACCGTAACAGTGCAACACTGCAAAATAGTGATAAATATAGTGCCAGAAGGACTGTGAGAACAGTGTGTTTGGAGTGAGCATCATTTTACCACACACACTTTAATTGGTGTTATAACTTTGCCCCCCCCCATACTGTATACTATAGAGAGCTTATTATTATTATTCATGGGTTGACATGAGTGATGATGCTTACCTCCATTCTGAGTGATGTATCGTACCCATGGGAGCGCTTGGTATCCACTCTTCTCAATGATCTTCAGATAACGCACCTGTTTAAAATAATAAATAAATAAATAAATAAATAAATAAATAAATGGTGATTTCAGTACAGATCGACACGGTCTTGGGAATTACACTCGGAACCCTTCGCGTTAATAGCGTACAACCTGAACAGCTGAGCAACTATTCCATCATCATTATAACACACATCCGAAAAATACTGTATTAGTAATGCTTATCGATCGGAAGTTCTCCGAGTAAGCAATCCAACACTCTGGGGCACGCTGTTATAGGAAAAAAAGAATAAAAATCAACAACATGGTGCTGAGATGCGGTCCATTTCTTATACCACGTTTTAGTCATTAAAGAACGATGCATCGCGATAAACAAAGACAAAAATGCAAATAGACGGGTTACTGAGAAACCGCGAAAGACGTCCCTGTGGTGGAAAACGTACAGCTTTGGACACTGGAGACTCCTTCCAAAAATGCTAAATAAGCATCTTACTGAAAACGTCAACATTACAACAATTACATTTTTTTTATATATATATATCCGTTTAAGTGGAGTGTACACCATACAAGTCCCCGTGCAATCATTATTATTATTATTATTATTATTATTATTATTCAGTCTGTACAGGATTTCACCGAGTTCATTTCACAATCATTGATTGTTGCGGCCAGAAACTACCGGAATTGGCGAAATTGCAATTGCATGAAATCTTTCGCAGTGATGTTTGGTGGTAAACGAGACCTTTTAGCTGAACTCATGTTCGACACACGTGATCAAGAAGGACTTTGGCTGAATGCCAAACGCGTCTTGGCCCAAATCTGCTGGAAAAACTACAGTAATCGAACTAAAAATTGCAAAATCCGCGATCGTAAAATCCTGGAGGCGCTGCTTAAAAGTCGGTACTATTGCCGGGGCCGCTGTTACAGAAAATTAACTCGATACCTTCTGACTGATCAGAATCAAGCGTTCTGTGGTATAACACCTATTAATACATTATGTGGCGAAACATAGTTGTGTTCAAGAGCTTGTTTTACACATAGTACTGGCACCAAAGCCTGGGAAAGTGACCGAAGTGACACACAGGAAGCATTTGAAGAAGTGAGATTGAGGAAATGGCACCTTTCTTCCCTGCAGAGATATTGAGACATGCTCCGTGACCTTGATAATCAGCTGTTGCATCACTATAACTTTGCACAATCACACAGAAAAAAAAAAAAAAAAAAAGAAGAAAAACAATATAGAACACACTGAAAAGGCAGTGGTGAAAAGCAACTCAGATATTCTGGAGGTTATCTAGTACACTGGGTGTTCTCCCAAAGTAAACGCGTAGTAAAATTCGAAGCCCTGCCATCTGGCCTATTCGAACACTGTATTCCCGAAGGACAGACGATCCAAAATAGCATGTGTGTAGACGAAATAGCAACTAGGCTTTTTTATTTTTTCTTCTTCTTTTTTACAAGAAGCAAATTCAGAGCATGCATCAATATAGGCTGAAGTTTAAAAACAGCCTCTCTGGCTATTTCCAATCAAATTTGGTGGAGAACCCCACCAACGCAGAGTCGCTTCTGTGCATATTTCAGGCTATGCATGTGGACTTTAGTTGGGTGCAGCAGTGCCACCCTGGGTGCAGCGTCCACTATTTAAAACTCATCAAAACCTCCCTTTGGACCGACCCAGACGGGCCCGTGCACACACTGGCACGGTGACGAGACGGTCACGACTCGAGATCTCCAAATGTGGCTTTGTGTTCACGGCCTTTCGGGCCACAGACCATGTCAAAGTGGTGGTTAGGCAGCGCTTGGTTCATGTCAGAGAGTTTATAAAGTGCTGCGTCACTACAACGCCAAGGCACTATACTGTCAGAAACGGCTCCAGAAGACCGAGTGCACGGTTCCCATTTAACCAAAAGTCACCTTACAAGACAAGTGTAGACAGTGTATTTGGTGCCCAAGACGTCTTTGGATCAGCGTGTGTGTTTACTGGTGTACGCTGGTCTTTCATTAACGCGGCATGGCGTGGCCTAGTAGACCTTGTGGCCTACAGAGCATGCTTTGCAGCAAGGAGACAGACTCCCAGACTTTCACAGACATGCAGTCTAGTCACTTTTTCTCCCAAAAGTCTGCACTTGTAAAACTCCAAAACATGCTGGAGAGCTTGGTCGTCGAGTCAGCACTCTGGACGGGCAATGGGTCGAGGTCATGACACCTGAGAGGACACCTCAAGCGCTAAACCTAATAAATAAACAGAACTGCAAGTAATGAGGAAATGGTTTATACTTATTCTACAAGCTGATCTCAGTTCAGTCTAAAATGAGGGGTGGATGCGAAGACGCTAATCGAGATGCTTTGGTGTTTCAGTGGTGGAACCATCACCACACTCATTCCAGACCAGTGAGAAAGCAATTATGTATAATCTCTTATAAAAAAAAAAAAAAAAAAACTACTTAAGTATCATTGTACGTATAACTGACTAAATGAAAATTACAGGCCTCTATGTAAGGCCAGGCCCTAGCCGTTGAGACTGATTAACTGTTAAGGGTGACATCTTAAGTGTGGGAGAGCAACCACCTTTTTTGTCCTTGCTGTCCTCGAGACGAGACCGATCGTGCTTAAAAGTGGGATCATGAATTTGAGAGCGGTGCCGCCTCGTGTCATTACGGACTCTCTAAAATGCCACCCATAAAGTCTTGAGCGCAGATCTTGCATGGCTGCAGAAAAACAGGGCTAAATCCAGCCATACTAGAGAAAAAGAAAAAGAAAATCCCTCTAAAACATTACTTTAAGAATCACGGGGGCGCAAACACACAGGAGGGAGTCTCCGTTCACGGGCCGTACGAGGACACCAGTGAAGCAGCCAGACATGCTCACCACAGGAGAGAGACAGGGAGATGGAATGGGTGAGTGTGTATATAAGCGTAAGGGTTATCAAAGCATCCCTGAGGTTTTGTCCCAAGGCAAGTCAGCAAGTTCACTCAGCAGCCGTCTGGCAGGGCAGAATCGTAAGCAGCACAACTCTTAAATTTCACGCAGAAATTCTAATCTTTTCCCAGTTCATCAGCAGGAGGGTGGTTATGAAATGCTTCAAATCCAAATCCATATAGACCATGATGGCAGATTCTTGTTTGGTATGAGGATACGCTTGTGTTTACCATCCAACATGTAAATTAAGGATCCACTGATTCAGTAGATCTATTAGAGCGATACTGGCCTGAAACTTTGGATCGGTTTTGGGACCGATCAAGTACTCAACAGAGAAAACACAGGGGTACTCGATTACCCCATTCCTGAAGGAAGGGGGGTGATTTTGCACCATTTTTATGTTTATATTATGTTAGTTAGTGTTTTGTCTTTGCATTCTCAACTTACATTTCAGCCTGAAGCGATGCCGTTTTTTTAATTCCGTCAACATCTTACGAAAGCCTCGTCGTCTCAAACCATTCGTTAATAGATCTAGTCAATAAACATAGCCAAGAACTGCAGTCGCAGGAAGCAGCCATTTGACTGAAGCAGTTAGTCGTGAGTTAGAGAGATACCGTTAATAACAGACAAAACCTTAATAATCTTTAAAGACGATTCTGTGAACGTTTTTCACTCCAGTGTCTATACCAGATATGCTAAAAAGCTCGTTGGGTTGAAAATGTTTTCTAGCCAGAAACTGAATCACGCATGCGAAGTGACGCGCAGACAGCCGATCAGACTTCTAGCTCTAATATTCTGAAGCTTTTGGTCAATAAAGTGTTGTATCCTATCTGAGACGACACTATGAAAGAGGTTAATAGAGTCTAGTGTTGAATTTGTTTTGTTTAAAAAGCTTAAATGCAAGACGATTTCATGTATCGGGGGAGTTAAATGACAGCTTTGTGGGGGGTTTTTGTTACGTGTTTCTCATCGGTATTTCCATGTCAATGTACATTTTCGGAGCAATAGGTAGCTAGGTTGTGGTACAGCTATGGCCTAGAGTAAGGCTCGATTCTGACCTAATGTAAGACTACGGCTTCACTTCTGGTAATATTTAAGTTTTATTGATGGATCCAAGTTTTACATTGACTACACAAACTTCAAATGCATCCATCCATACAAATTACCATCAATCCATCCATCTAAATTTCCTTCAATCCATCCATCCATCCAAGTTTCCTTCAATCCATCCATCCATCCAAGTTTCCTTCAATCCATCCATCCATCTAAATTTCCTTCAATCCATCCGTCCATCCATCCATCCATCCAAGTTTCCAATCCATCAATCCAAGTTTCCTTCAATCTATCCATCCATCATCCAAGTTTTCATCAATCCATACATCCATCCAAGTTTCCAATCCATCCAAGTTTCCAATCCATCAATCCAAGTTTCCTTCAATCCATCCATTTAAGCTTCCATCAATCCATCCATCCAAGTTTCCATCAATCCATCCATCCAAGTTTCCTTCAATCCATCAATCCATCCAAGTTTCCTTCAATCCATCCATTAATCCATCCAAGTTTCCTTCAATCCATCCATCCATCCATCCAAGTTTCCTTCAATCCATCCATCCAAGTTTCCTTCAATCCATCCATCCAAGTTTCCTTCAATCCATCCATCCAAGTTTCCTTCAATCCATCCATTAATCCATCCAAGTTTCCTTCAATCCATCCATCCATCCATCCATCCAAGTTTCCTTCAATCCATCCATCCAAGTTTCCTTCAATCCATCCATCCAAGTTTCCTTCAATCCATCCATCCATCCATCCAAGTTTCCTTCAATCCATCCATCCATCCATCCAAGTTTCCTTCAATCCATCCATCCAAGCAAGTTTCCTTCAATCCATCCATCCAAGCAAGTTTTTATCCACTTCCATCTTTCCATACTTTCTATCCATTCTTCCATTTATCCTTCCGTCTATCCAAGCTTCCATCCATCCCTCTATGTGAGGTTGCATCTGCCCACCCAAGTTTGCATCCATCCGTCCAAGTTTCCATCCATCCATCCATCCAAGTATAGACCCATTCATCCAAGTTTCCTTCCACCCATCAGTCCTAATTACTCATTATTACCAAGTAGTAGATTTCGACATGTAATGTGTATTTTTTGTGAACTTGTGTGATGTTGACTAACACAACACGAGACACGCATTCTCTTGAATCGGAGTCAACACGGCGGTGATTTCCCGCAATACAGTCATGACGTCTGCAGAGAGCAAGCTACTCTGTTGTAAGGATGTTGATACACCAGAGCTCCGACAACGATATTGAACAAAAAAGGGATCAGTTCATCCTCCTGCAAATGTCTGTTTGTCTTAAAAAGAAAATTGAGCATAAAATCTGATCAAAACAAAAAGCTGCTTTGAGGCCATAATGGGGGAAAAAGAGAAAAAAAAAAAAAAAAACAGGCGTACATAAAAATGAAAGAAATTAGCGAGAGGAAATCTCACATAAGTTAACTATTTAATTCGATTTGAGAAATGAATGATTCTTTCCTCATAATCCTGCTCATCGAGGAGGGGGAAAATCGAGTTAAACGAGAGGTTTAGCGACTTTGAGTTCCGTGTGGGATGCTTAATACAACTTAATCCACAAAAGAGAGGAAATCTCCTCTGCTTCCCCATTTCATTCACTCCCTTTCAAAATCATATAAAATCAGCACTAATCGTATTGGCCGAGGAGCGGAGGAGTGTCAGGAGCAGATTGTACGGCTCCTTTAAGACCATCATGCTGAACTCTACAGAGCAAGACAGGGCACCCAGAGTTCAGCCAAACTTACACACACACACACACACACACACACACACACACACACACACACACACACACACACACACAATTCATTCCCAGTGATGAGTGACTTAACAACACGCTGTATACATACATTCACACATCAGGATATTATACCTTAAAATCCCAGCAGCTGTTTTTGGTGTGTGAAATGACACTTTAAAGCCCGTTCCCACTGGGACGTATTTCGACGTGTTTTTTTTTTGTGTGTGTGTGCTCACACCCACGTGTAAAATGGGGCGATACGAGGTGGCGCTGCGCAACGTTCCGTTTCGGACACCTGCTTACCACGGAGAAGAAAAAGAGAGCCAGTATTTACATCTTCACAAAAAGTCGTTCACACGCTTTTACTTCTTAATCAAGGCTTTATTTAGCTAATATAACCACAACGGCCCTTAAACACCATGTACGTGCATTTCTTATCCATCAACAGAGCGCGAATCACTTTGCACAGGTGAAATGGAGACTTTGGAAACACTGCCCTAGTGAAACCTCTTAAACTGAGCAGAAGATCCAACGACGGCTGCATTTGTGTTTTAGTCATTTTTTGAGAATAATTTCAGAGAAATATTCTGGCCTGCGCACTAATCAGAGAGATAGACCTTGCTGATAAAGATTATAAGGCATATAGACGGGGGATTACATTTGGTGTAAATGCCCACAAGAGGCATTTAATCCAGATTGAAATGAAAACCTCCAGATTTCCTACAAGTGTAAATTCTTCAATATCTCTAACCCAAGCAAATCCCTTCCAAATACGTGTAAAGAATCAAACATGATGGTGTGTGCTGTTACAGGAAGTCCAAGTGCATGCAGATAAAATCTTATCGCGATACAATCCACATAAAACCACTAGGTGTGCAAACAGATGTAAAGACTACGACTCAAAGCCTCGAACACTCCCTGATTTGTGACTCAAACATGCCGGCGTGTCCGGCTTGTCTGAATATACGAGCCAGGAGAATATTTTAAAGTGAAGTTGAATTACCATAAAGCTTCAACATTTAGCTTAAACATTCGAGGATCACCCCGCTCAAGAAATTGCCCCAGATTGTCCCCGATTAAAACAAGCTGTACATCTGATTAATAAAAACAAGCTAGTGTCAGGCTCTGAAATCACCAAAGACACACTTACATGTGCAACAACAACCTAATGTTAATCCGATTAATACGACACTCTGATTAAGAAACGAGCATGCAAACAGCGATTACTGAGGACCGTAATCCGATTAAACTCGTACTCGAAGTAAACACAAATGGAATTAAGACGTGTGGAGTATTGCTGTTTTAGTCGCATTATCGACGTGCGTTACAGACATGTACACACCTTAATCACACTATTAACGTCGTGTGGGAGTTTTCACCGCATTGTGCGACAGGACACGTTCACACACGGCAGCGCTCGACCGTTTGCGTCCGAAACCACATACTTACCTGCTATATAGTAGGAGAAATACATGCATCTCGGCTACCATATAGACGGTAAGTACACGGTTTGGGACGCGCCCGCAGCTTCAAGCAGTCGTCTATTTGCACGTACAGCGCGACAAATAATTAACTGCACTTGAAGGGGTCGTAAAAATTGACAACAAAAACACCCAAAACTGTATAACGTCGGTCCCATAACGAAGACCGACTCACGTCGATACGTGAAATTCTGGAGGGAACGTCGGCCGGCGTCTCGTCGTGCTGTTAATCGCGTATGTTCTCTAACATGTAAAACGGGAACATGAAAGGAGTATTCTAAAAGCGACTCGTGTAAACACCTAAATCACATTACTGTCTTATTCAGAATAACTCCAATAATTAGATTACTGCTGTCCATGTAAACGTGGTCACTGTAAAGCCCGCCACACTAACGCGTATCTAAAGATATTTACATACAGTTACACCACAGCACTGTTCAATGCTTGATTTCATTTTTATGATTTAATTTTCCATAACAGAAGCTCTGACAACAGTGTCATTGCTCCTAGAGTAACAAGTTCCACAGAAACGGATTAAACGGAGAGTGTTCTGTGAGATGTTTATTGAACATTTTTTGGAAGGAGTCTCCAGTGTCAATAGCTGTATAGTTGTAAGTTGAAGTTTTCCCACCGCAGGAAAGTCTTCAGGCTGGAAAGGTTTTTGCGGTTTCTCTGTAATCCGTCAAGCTGCTTTTTTGGTCTGATAAAATGTGTGTGATGCGTTGCTCTTCAGTTAAGAAAAGTCGGCAGAGTGACGTGGTATAAAAAAACGTTATTTTAAAATATTCGACTTCGGGATGGCAGCAGTAACTCGGACCACATCTCAGCACCCTGTCTGCGATTTATTTTCTAGAACAGCGGGACCCCCCCAGTATTTGCTTGCTTACTTAGAGTCCACAGTGTCAGAGATAAAGCTGTCATTCACAAGAAAGAGGAGTTTGTGTGCTTTCTCAGTAATGTGACGAGCCGCATTTCTTCATCTTATTACCTTCAAAAGAGAGGCGAGGCGAGGCGAGGCGAGGCTGAGGGTAGCACTGTTTATAGCCACAATAACTTTAGTGACTGCAGGGACTTGTGTCATGGATGTTTAGCGACATAAATGGAAATGATAAAGGACTATAAATGGATGGAAAAGTATGATTTGGAAAAGTCGTATTTTAATCAATAAAAATCTGCGACCTGCTCTGGAATAAGAAGAATACACTTCATGACCTGCTGTTTAAAGAAAGTAATCAAACTGGTTAAGCTGGTAACAAAAAGAATATAAACATTGATTATTTTCTAATAACGACACATCCCAAGTGTTTTATTCCTTACAGGACTGATCACCAGAATTACAGCAAATTATTCCTATTTGTATGTCATTTTATGTAGGAGAGATTTCATTTCATTCGAACGTGACCGTGACCCCTGAGGGCGAGTATAAATGCCGACTTGTCGAACTGGTCCCATAATGTACTACTCAAGATTCAAGTATCAATCCACAAAGCACAAACGTCTCAGAGAACAGAAGCTGGTTTACTCTGCAATCTAGTGACACAGGCAGTGTAAACAGTCAAGGTCTCATTTTCAGAGACACAGCTGTTTGCCGAGCAGATCAGG
This sequence comes from Ictalurus punctatus, assembly GCF_001660625.3. Classification (NCBI taxonomy): domain Eukaryota; kingdom Metazoa; phylum Chordata; class Actinopteri; order Siluriformes; family Ictaluridae; genus Ictalurus; species Ictalurus punctatus. Next base: position 20,453,856 of record NC_030435.2, read on the forward strand.
GGTCCTTCTCATTTTTTCTTGTTTCCCTTCTTCACTTATAAAAGAAATAAAAACACACAGGAGGAATCTCCTTAAGCTTAATAACCAAATGAAGCATCACTTTTCACCGGGCAGAATGAGTCTGCATTCGCACAATATGATGTCATTACACACTGACTGGACATGTCTTTCAAAGGGTTTCTCGTTTAAACACTTAATATAATTCTGTATTTGTGGTTTTTATCAGCATATCGTTTATAGGGTTTAATGAAATTAAATGTACTGAAAGATTGCGGACTTGATTCGCTTTCTAGGCTGAAAGGTAGTAATGCAGCAGTGAGAGTGCTGGGATGCAACCTTGGGGAGCAGGTAGAGGTGGAAGAATGGATAGGGTGCCATCTTGTGTCAGTAAATGGAAAGACAATCGGTATAGGTGAGTAAGTGTATGGATGAGAATCTCTACCATCTCTTTTCCATCCAAATAGTTCGTGTTCTGGTTCCAGAGCCCATTCTCGACTTTGTTACGGTTACGGGATTCAAGACTGAGGTAGATTCGGGACTGGGCGAATTTGGGGATTCAGGATTGGGCGAACTCGGGGATTCAGGACTGGGCGAACTCGGGCATTCAGGACTGGGCGAACTCGGGCATTCAGGACTGGGCGAACTCGGGCATTCAGGACTGGGCGAACTCGGGCATTCAGGACTGGGCGAACTCGGGCATTCAGGACTGGGCGAACTCGGGCATTCAGGACTGGGCGAACTCGGGCATTCAGGACTGGGCGAACTCGGGCATTCAGGACTGGGCGGATTTGGTAATGGGCAAATTTGGGATTTTGTATTGTGTGAATTTTGTCCATTAACACAGAACCGTTCCAGAATCGCAATGAATTTGAAAACCAATCACACCAAAATGCAATTAGTACTTATGATTAGTAATATTATGAGAAAACACACACTCGTACCTGAATTCCAGAGGTGGTGAAGTAGGGGATCTCGAATTTAACACTAATCGGTGGCTTTCCTTCTTTATCCTCAGCTTCCACACTAGGCAGACCAAAGTGCGCTCTCATCAAATATTCCTTACCTCCCTGTGCACATGTGTGAGAAAGAGAGAAAGAAAGAAAGAAAGAAAGAAAGAAAGAAAGAGAGAGAGAGAGAAATCAAGTAAATCCACTTAGAATTTAAAGCAAATGTTAGCTTGTTACACAAAAGTAGGAACTGCATCACCTCTTTAAAGAAACACTGACTAGTGTGTAAAATTGTGTGTGTGTGTGTGTGTGTGTGTGTGTGTGTGTGTGTGTGTGACAGAGCGCTCATGTACTTACAGGGAAAGATTTAATGGACCAGACGATCTCGCTGTTCTCAGGGACCCATTTCACGCTCCCCACCGTGGTCTTAAACTTGGGCGAGTCTGCGTCCGTGGGCACTGGTATATGGATCTCCACATTATTGGCAGTAGAGCGGCGTTTAAACTGTGATTTGGCCTGAAACACCGGAAATCTGGATAAGGCAGGATGTTGCATTCCAACTTCAGACACTAAAATTCATCTGGAGACTGTTTAGGGTCTCACTACAGCTTAATACATAGAAGATCAGTCTAATGAAGTCTGCCAAGTCTAGTGAAATGAACGTATTCATTTATTACAATTAATTCTACAGCCTAGGAGTGGCGTCAGAGGAAAGACCAGCACCTATAAACCTTAGCCAGATGCACAGATGTCTGTCTTCTCTGGTGAGGAGGAATAAAAAGAAATCAGTTCTGACCTTTATCATGTACTCGATTCTGCTGTGCGAATGCTTCTCGATCACAGACTCAATCCAGATCAGGGGCTTCACCTGGAAAGTGCATAAGGTGCATAAAGGTCATCAAGTGGTGTGATAAAAGAAGTGTGTGTGTGTGTGTGTGTGTGTGTGTGAGACAGAGAGAGAGCAGGGGTACTCACGTGTGTGTTAAGGCGGTACGACATGAGCTCGAACTCTCCGTCTGGAGGGATGAAGGAGATGGTGCGGTCGTTCTCGAAGCGGGACAGCCGTACACACTGGTGGAACTTCACGTCCTCCAACTCTACAGACTTACTCTTCCCTCCTGAAGATGGCAAATAATTATATAATTAAATAAATATTATTATTATTATAATTATTATTATTATTATTATTATTATTATATGGGCGTGACTAAAGCATTAACTCACTATCGTGAAGCTAAATGACTCTTTCCCAGCAGAATCTCGAATACACACCAAGTTTAACATAAATAACATGATATAGATAATATATATATATAACCTTCATAACTAATCTTTTCTTATAACCATAATGTTTTAATGCACATGAATATATACTGTACATACCGATTGCCTTTTACACAGAAATACACATCACTGTAAATATATCTTTGTCCCTTACTACAGTGGAGGAAGAATAGGAAGAAAAGCAAACTCACGTCCAGTGTTTTCGAACAGGACCTTGTCGTTAAGACCCAGACGCAGCTCGGGCATGCCCGAAAGAAACACTCGCATTTTAATGGAGCCCACAATCTCACTGCGGAGGACGTTTCCGTTGGCACTGACCTGTGAAGAGACCAGCGGAACGTTTACCCGTCTGGGGAGCCTCTACGTTTTTATGGATTTCTGGCGGGAGAAATATTCAACGCGCAAACCGTGACGAGCAAAGCTAGCGTAAAGTTACACAAGTCTGCCTATAGGGCATCGTATTAACCCTTGAGCGGTCCCTCAAGGATTTCGCGACCGCAGAAATCAAGCGGACGCCACGATATTCGGAGGAGCTTGCGATTTTTGCAGAATTACGGCGGATTTCCCGCAGATCTGGGCCGACGTCACCACGACGCCCGTTCAGCCAAAGCCCTCTTCCATTTACATGATGAAAAGGTCTCATTTACGAACAAACATCACCACGAAAGACCGTGCAAAACAATCTCGTGCAAATGCGATTTCGCCAATTCAAGTAGTTTCCTGCAAAATAAAGGCACAAAAAACTAAAAAAAAAAAAGCCACCGCAAAATCAAGCGTTTTTCACCACAACAATTACTAAAAAGAAAATAAATAAATTAATTAAAAACTCCATGAAATCCTGTATGGACTGATTGAGTATTTATTCTAGTAACTCAGATCTTATAATTGAGGCTTGCAGGAACACTTGTGCCACTAGGATTTGAAGTTTTTTAGTCACGTTTTTTTTTCCCGTTTAATTGTGTACGAAGACTTAATAAAAACTAAATAAACTTATAAACTTAATAGAAACTAAATAAAATCAAATTTCTTATACTAATCAAATTGGACTTTAAACGAATCTAGAAAATAACAGAAATTCGGTGCATCATAAAATCTATGCAAAGGAAAAACAAACAGGATTTGATCGTTATTTCAGCCAATCAGCAGCCAAGAAATGGCCAAGTGCATCATGGTACATCTATAAACTTGATACATTGAATTCACAATGTTGTGTGATTTTTTATTTTATTCAAGTATATAATAAATAAATAAATAAATGAATAAATAAATAAATAAATAAACCCTCGACTACACGACATTCGAATCCAAATCTTTTCATATTACTGTTGCATGTATCCATGGCAACAATATAGTGCACTGAAAACTATATACTGTATACCTGATTATGTCTAAACTAAAACAGAAGAAAAGTTGGAGTTGGAGGAAGTCCAGCTGAACGGTAATCGCTAACGACCCGCGGGCTCTTTCACGCCACGCTGTTCTCTTCCCTGTGATGGATTTGTGTGTTTGTTTCCAGAAGCAGAACCGGAGTCTAAAAGTGTGAGCGTCTGTTCTAAAAACGGTGCGCCTACCAGAAGATTGACGGACTCGATGACGTCCAGGAAAACCTCGTTCTTCCTGTACTTGATGCCCTCTGACCTCCAGGACACGGCGTTGGTGACGGTGGCGGGCGGACGAGGAGCTCCCGTGTCTAACTTGTGCCCCTCTTGTGTGATGTATCTGAACAAACACGGATATTAAGACGATAAATAAACACAACGTCCGGGGAAAAGGGAAGAAGAAAAAAAAAAGGCACCAGAGGGTCAGGATTCTGGAGAATTGTGGGAGAAGAACATCTGTAAAACATTAAAGGACAGATAAAGAGCCTGTGATGGACGATGTGATACTGACTCCTGCAGGATTTTGCTGTCCGTCGTCTGCGGATAGCCGAAATCCATGAGCTCGTCCAGCAGCTCGTAAATGATGACGAAGTTATCTCGGATGCTCTCCTCCTCCAGCTCCTTAAAATACTCGGAGAAAACCTGACACCGCAAAACAACAAATTACACAAACCACGGTATTTTATCTACACGGCGTTTACGTACGATACGCTTACCTGCACGATTTTATACAGGAACGAGAAAACCAGAGAGACGCAGGCATTCTTCTTAGACGTAGCGACAACTAGGCGGCAGAGTTAAGGGAAAACACAAGTCCACAACGTCGAAGGGTGCAAAATCCACACGCGTTGTTTCGTAACGCAAACGGGAAGTTACAACCTCGAAGCTGTACGGGAACTAACCGGTCTTGCAGACGTCTCAGCTGGAGCAAAAGACCACTCTTTCTTTTCCCGATACCATCAACCATGTGACAAGACCTTCACAGTAAAACTCTTTCACAAATAAATAAATAAATAAATAAATAAATAAATCACTTATATAAGAAATACAATAAATATCACAATGGATAACATACGAACGTAATAAAGTCTAATAACATCCTACGGAAAGAAAAAATCTCTTTACGGGTTTCAGTGCTGTTTTAGAAAAATAATCAACTTCTAATTACAGTAGTTCCACTGAGCCTCATCATGTTTTATTCATTGTGTAAGGAGAGGCTTGTCCTGACGTTATTGTTATTACGTTTCTCGCAGTACACCGGCGTAATCGACTTATCGGACATTTTCAATCGGTATGAACAAATGCGTTATTTTAATCGCCGCGAGTGTGTTATAAGATTAGTCGGGACACCGCTGGGTTTCTGTGTGTAGAGTATCGTGAATCTGTGACGCTGTTTAAGATAAGATATAACTTTATCAATCCCCCGTAGGGGAAATTTAGGTCCACATAGCAGCACGAAGGAATATAAAAGAAAAGAAAATTTACACGAGCGCGTTTCTGTTTTAAAACGAGAGTGAAATCGATCCTCGTCCACGCTGGCGTTTCCGCCGTGTTTCAGAAACGATCCTCGTCCACGCTACAGGACTACACGGAAACGCATGTCACATGACCGTTCGTGCACACTGGGCATGAGCATACAAGTGTAAACAGGAAGTTGGTTGCTAGTCCAAACCTTGCGTGTCTATGTAGGGCTTACGCCGCTCCAAACGAGATTTGTGGGCGGTCGCTCTAATCGTCGCTCACCTCCTGCGCATGTACGCAGCTGCAGTGTTATAAAATACAGAATTTAAGTGCAAAATGGCTGCTACGAATGACGACAAAGTCAGCAAAGCTTGCGGTTCAGTCTCCAGGTTGTTGTGTATACGATCGAGGTAGCGTAACGGTCATGTGATAGGGGCTTGATGAATCAGAGAAGGATACGCGATGATGCAGAAGAACCAATCAGGGGACGAATGTGGGCGGAGCCATACTTTCGTTTTGGTCTGTTTACACTGAAACGCGGGCCAGGAAACTACGACGGGGTTTTTGGCGTTTACGAAAGTCTCTGTCGGAGTAGTGTAGACGACAGGCGTAACCGTAGCAACAGTTATGCGTTTTTAAAGCGAAAACGCACTAGTGTAAACAGGGCCTGTGTTTAGCTGCTGGTGAGCAGGGCGATGGGAAAGGGGAGGGGTGAGAGACCCTTGCTGGGCAAACTATTCACACCTCTCCACAATAACATGAACAGCTTCTACTGCTTTCCTAGAACTACATCTAGCACACAGCGATGTAGAGAGATCAAACCTTCGCCCGAGAGTGAAAAGGATACGGTAAAGGTTGTTGTGTTTGATCCACATGAAGCGCACTCCTCCGTGGGCCAGGATGGGAGACAGAGTGCCTTCCTCCTCCTTATCCATCAGCAGGGTCATGAAGTGCTCGATCTCGGACATGTCCACATCGCCGCGATAGTTACGGCAAATTAGGACCTAGCAAAAAAAAAGCACACCCACACACACAATAAGTTAAGCGAGTAAATCCGCAACTCTCCTGCAGCTGCAGAGGAAATCCTCCAGCAGCAATGTTGGCCTTGACTGATGTGGCGTGTTACGTGGTGATAACTGTGATTAACTGCTACAATACACTTATATTGTAAAATATCGCAGGTATCGTCTTTACCCTTACAACACGGATCAACTCCGGTGTTGTAGTAGAGAGCGAAGTAAAGAGAAACGCACAGGCAGCTGATGGGACATTAAACTAGATTTACATCTGTGTAAACAAAATACCTGAATATATAGTTCATCTACACTGCCGGTCAAAAGTTTGTGGACACTCGGCCGAAACGTTTCTCATGATCTTAGGTGTGTGATTAAATGTTTGCAAACGGTGTCCTAGACGAAAATATAATCGTGCCGACGTATTCATTTCTTTCATCAGACTAAAACTAACATTTTATTTACAAAAAATGTATTTATTTATTTTTAAACGGACGACTCGGAGCGAAATATTCCGGAAAGCAGCCGATAAGAGTCCGGCGTCGGTGGGAACTCCTTTAATACTGTTTAAAAAGCTTCTCGGGGAAATTCCTCAAGAAATCGGTTGAGAAAACGCCAAGAATACATTTCTGGAAATTCTAGGCGAAAAGGGCGTCTACTTTGAAGATGTTAACATATTAAAATTATTTATTTATTTATTTTGGGGGGAAAAAATCGTTCCATTTGTGTTACTCTTCTAAAATGAGGAGAAAAAATACAAATAAAGAATGAGTGTGTCTAAACGTTTGACAGGTAGTGTATTTGAATACGGATATTTACTTATTTAACCGGTAGAATAAATGCTTCATTAAATGTGGCGAAATCATGTTAAACATCTTTCCTGTTTTGGACTGATTTGTAATACAAAGATAAAATGAACAGAATTTTTTTTTTTTTTTTTTTTTTAAATAATGTTTAAAATACACACAACTAAAGCTTTACTGAATCTCAGATCAATTTTTTTTTTAAAAATTGCTGGTCAACACTCAGCAGCAATGCAAATTTATAATTTTTTATTTTATTAAATTTTTTTTTTTTTTTTTTTTTTTTTTTTTTTAAACGAAACTATTACATCTAAACACGGAAATAAATGCTTCACGTGAGCTCAACGTGAAAACATTAACTCGACGGCATCAAGGATTTAGGAGAATTTTTTAATTTGCTGTTAGGGAAATATTTATTTATTTATTGCCGCTTTTTTAAAAATGCTTTGTGAATTACTTTTGAAGTGAAGATTTATTTTTTATTTTTTAAATTTAGGACCAAAATACCTGTTCTTTTTAAACAATGTCTCATAATTAAGCAAACAGGAACTACTTTTAGGGGGGTTTTGTGTGCAATTTCAACCCTAGACCTTCTACATAAGCTTAAAAATAATTAATAAATAAATAAATGCATAATAACAAGATAGGAAAAGCTCATCAGGACAAGACAGAAAGAAGACGCACCGTTACTGGTAGAAAGATAGATGACAAATAGAGTGACAAGTAGAAAGTCAGATGGAGTGAGAGAGTGACGAGTCGAGAGACGGACCGAGAGTGACGAATCGAGAGACTGAATGAGAGTGACGAGTCGAGAGACTGAATGAGAGTGACGAATCGAGAGACTGAATGAGAGTGACGAGTCGAGAGACGGACTGAGAGTGACGAGTCGAGAGACGGACTGAGAGTGACTAATCGAGAGACGGACTGAGAGTGACGAATCGAGAGACGGACTGTGACAAATCGAGAGACGAACTGAGAGTGACTAATCGAGAGACGGACTGAGAGTGACTAATCGAGAGACGGGCTGAGATTGTGTTATCAGTAGAAACGCAGAAGGAGTGAGAGGGTGATGCTAGATTGCTAGAAAGTAATATGAAGAGAGGGAGAGTGTGTGAGTGTGTGTGTTACTGGTAGATTGATTGTCAGTACGTTTACATGGACAACAATAATCCGATATTAACCCGATACTCTGATTAAGAAACTAGCATGTAAACAGCGATTATGGATGACCTTAATCTGATTAAATTCATACTCGAAGTAAACACAAATGGAATTAAGGCGTGTGGAGTATTCCTGTTTTAGTCGCATTATCGAGAGATGGTTAGAGAAAGTGTGGCACAGATAGATAGATAGATAGATCGATAGATAGATAGATAGATATGTGTGTGTTCTGAACCACGCTGTGAACCCCTCACAATATGGAGGTCTGAAGAGAGAAATTAGGAAGCACCTACCTACAGACTATCCCAAGACAAGTACAGGTCCAACATCAGGCCTTCTTTCTGGGTCATTTGAACCCTCCGAAACCGTGGTAATGTCTATAAATATGTCAAATAACTATACTTGTATATGTAGTTATTAATAAATATAGTCATGTTAAAAGTATGTGCACCCTGTCAAGTCCTCCATGTTACCACAAAATTTATTAAATGTAAGAATGTTGTGTACAAAACATTTTTTAAACCGAAATGCAATTACAGTTATCTAGTTTAGACGTACAGTTCATCCAAAAAATAAAAAACGACGAGAAGACAAATAAATATATATATTTAATAAAGATATAAAAAGATAAGCTACTGAAGGGAAGGGAAGTGAAGTGAATGACAGGTCAGCACTGTGAGCTAACGGTTACCGTGAGAAGGATGACTTGGCAGCGGCTCAACCAAACAAATGAGCTAATGTTCACCGACTAGCATATTAGCTAGTGTTGGATAAATACCGTGTGTGCTCGCTGCAACGATACAAGATTAAATAAGCTAATAAAAATACAAAGCGTTTAGGGATGAAAATGAAATAACTTCAGTTCTTCTTTTTTGAACACTGGACCTCAAACGGAATACGGTTTGTTTTCTTTCCCACCCGTCTTCCCCAGCACGCATTCCCCATCCTTCGCTAGGATTGGTCAGTGCTGTTGGTATGTTTATTGAAACAGTGACCTGATTGGCCAAGCGTGTGAAAGATCAGCCAATCACACGGCAAAAAAGGCGGGGTAGGAAAGAATACAGGTGGAAATAGCTAGCTAGCAATGAGTGACAACTAATTAGAGGGTTAGCATTAGCCAGTAGCATGAGCACCCAGCGGTTCCCGTTATCTTACCTTGCCTTTCAGATCTAACACGTAAACTGCGCTGGCAGACATTTTGGATGTCCTGAGATCGCTTCAAGACGAAGCGAGAGGTTTTAAAATCCAAACAATCTCACGGTGGTCAGTCCTAAGGTTTTAATAAACGTTAAAGAAATGACGGCATCAGTGACAAATACGGATTTTTTTTTTTTTTTTTTTTTTTTTTTTTGCAGGGAGTGTAATAATCATGGCGCGGTTCTATCTAGCGCCCCCTGCCGACCTGGAGACGCACAGCAGTAATACAGGATTATTACCAGGATGCATAATAAAGTTTGCTAGTTTGATGCACTTATTGGTTAGCACGTTTGCCTCACACTTCCAGGGTTGGGGTTCTTGGCGTAGAATTCTGTGTGTGCGCGGTTTGCATGTTCTCCCCGGGCTGCAGAGGTTTCCTCCGGGTACTCCAGTTTCCTCCCCCAGTCCAAACACATGCATGGTAGGCTGATTGGCGTGTCAGAAGTGTGCGTATGTATGAATGGGTGTGTGAATGTGTATGTGATTGTGCCCTGTGATGGATTGGCACCGTGTCCAGGGTGTACCCCACCTTGTGCTCCATGCTCCCTGGGATAAGCTCCAGGTTCCCCCAAGACCCTGTAGGATAAGCGGTATAGAAAATGGATGGATGGATGCTTTGATGCACAAATTGTACTCTATTCTACATTTTACTAAAAAAAAATAATAACATCCAGAAATCTAATATATAATTAACATTCACGAAACAAGTTACTTACCTTATTACACCCACAAACAGTATTTCCTTCATCAGCCGCTCTTTTGTTCTCTCTCTTGAAGTTCCATCCATCCATTTGCCATACCACTTATCCTATACAGGGTCGTGGGGAACCTGGAGAACCTCAGTGAACTCTGCACAAGGTGCCAACCCTTTGCAAGGCACAATCTCACACAATACAGACAATATGGGAATGCCAATTTGGGGGAGGAAACTGGAGTACCCGCAGGAATCCCCCAAAACACCAGGCAAGCATTCAAGCTCCGCACACACAGGATTCAGGCTCCCAACCCCGGACGTTCGAGGCAAACATGCTAACCTCTAATCCACCTTGCCCGCCTCTCTTGAAGTTAATAAGACCAACAAGAAAAAAAAGTTACTCAAGTTACTGAGAAATCACAAAGCACAAACTCCTCTGTCCTGAAGATTCTCCCACTGTGGAAAACTTACTGACTGATACTAAGTGCTGACATTGGAGACTCCTTACAAAGATTGGTTGCTTAATGATATCCTGTATATGTCATTATAACATAACTCTCTATAAAACCAGTCATATATTTCTAGCTAGTACATTTTTAGTACTCATACACTTCACTTCTTAGTACAGTCTCTTCTGGTTTTACATAACAGCCCGACCTTGACCAATTTTCAGATATGCTGTGTTCACTCTCACCATTAGATGTCACTTGTTGTTCACTTTACTTTTGCTTTCTTGATTTTTTTTCCCCATATCTTCCAGATATCCCTGACTCTAGCTTTAACCATAAACCTAATAATGGCGTATACAGTATGCATGTACTTATTAACAATGCACACACACTTTTTCATTTATTCATCCTTCTGACACCGTTATGGACAATTATGACAAAAATTCTCTTCTCACATTTGGAGTAATCCTTAATCCTGCTCGACGTCATGATACATCATGTTCGGATGAACAGAACAGCAAAAAAGCAATGCATCTTTGTAATAATAGTAATAACAACCAGAAGCCTTTAAAATGCAACCTCCTTTACAGCAGCATAAAAAAAATCAGATTCATATCAAACGGCTTCTCATTGCTTTCTATCACTTGTTTGTTCTCATGCGTAAAGAAACATGTGATCAGTCTGACATGTGTCCATGTCCATATGTCCTACATGCCATTGTTCAAATATACCCACGGCTCTGACATCAAAAGGGGTTATTTATGGAGCCTGGGATTTACAGACACATTTAACCTTGACACGCCATAGTGATGTGTGGGACACACCTGAAACGCCAAGCTACATCAGCCGAGCACTAATTGTACAAAACCTTCGACAAAAATACACACAAACCTGAGCGTATATGCGACTTTCTCTCATTTCTCGACGCACAGAACTAATCATTCATGTACTAAAATACCAAAGGGAGCTGGTGTTGGTGTAACTGCACTTCACTAAAATAGTTCTGTTGGTTGCAATTTCTCAATCTTCATAGCAGTGCTGCAATCAGCAAATTTATTTCTTGCATTATGAAATATGGGGCCAAGCGTCGGCTACTCTTTTTTTTTTTTTTTTTGGAGACTATTTGGAAATGGAGTGCAAACATTTTTTCCAGGGTGACAATTTGTTTTCATTTATTTACTAAGGGATTCCAATAACTAAAATACTATAATATAACAATGATTTTTGTTGTTTTTTTTTTTAAATAAAACTGATAATGTGTTAGAAGCAAGACTACGTCATTTCTGCAAAAGTTTGAAGGGAAATTTTAAATGGTTGTATATTTGATCAGATTCTCTATCAGAGGGTGCCAATAATTTTGGAGTTAACTCAATCCAAAAAAAAAAATGAAAAAAAAAAAAAAAAAGTTTATTTCAAACTCATCCATATTGGAAGCCTAATTAAATGAAGCTCGAAATATTTATAATTCGTCCTTTCAGAGAAGGAACTACAACCCCGATTCCAAAAAAGTTGGGACGCCGTGTAAAATGTAAATAAAAACCGAATGCTATGATTTGTAAATCTCATAAACCCGTATGTTATTCACAATAGAACATAGAAAACATATCGAATGTTTAAACTGAAGGAAAAAATAAGGTAATGTTGAATTTGATGGCTGCAACACGTCTCAAAAAATTTAGGACGGGGCAACAAAAGGCTGGAAAAGTAAGTGTTAGTAAAAAGAAACAGCTGGAGGACGATTTTGCAACTAGTTTAGGTTAATTGTCAGCAGGTCAGTAAGATGATTGGGTATGAAAAGAGTATCTTAGAGAGGCGGAGTCTCTCAGAAGTAAAGATGGGATGGAATCTGGAAGGAAGCAGATGTTACTCTAAAACCTGTATATACCTTCCAGCATTGATGGTGCTTTTCCAGATGTGCAAGCTGGCCAAGTAACACAAATAGTCAAACAGTGTGTGCTGAGATATTACGAGTGGAATCCGAATGAACTGTTTTTCAAAAATGTTTTAGTGTCAAACGTGCCTTTATCTTCTTGACATATCTGCTCCAGCTGTGCCAGCTGTCATACGCTGCCTCGGATCAGGTCTGAAGCCTGAGAGAGTCATTCTTCTGGTCCTTTCTGTTGATTTTGGGCTTATATTTTGAATTTTGAACTCTTTGGTTCTACTTGAAAACAATGGAAAGGGCTGCAAATGTTTTGCACTCAACTGTCGATGCATGAATTTTCAAGCAAGTTCAGACGTGAACACTAAGATCCCACACAGACCACATCCAGATGAATGAATATTATGTGATTATGTGGGGGATTACGTGTCATAGGGTTTTCCAAACACACCATGACTCAGATGCTTGTATGAAAAGTAACGTGTGGGAGGGAGTGTGCTATCCTGGTGCTATAGCTGCCATCTCAATTCAAACTGGGCCTCCTGTTTTTCTCTTCTGCTATTTACTCTTCTGAACACATCTGAATGAACACCGAGTCGTAAATTAAGTGAGAACAATGCTTACCAAAACACTCTGCACTGATCATGCCAGGGATGACCTTTATTAATGCCCAGCCTCTCTCTCTCTCTCTCTCTCTCTCTCTCTCTCTCTCTTATCTCTCTCCCTCTCTCTCTCTCTCTCTCTCTCTATCTCTCTCTATCTCTCTCTCTATCTCTCTCTGTATCTCTCTCTCCCTCTCTCTCTCTCTCTCTCTCTCTCTCTCTCTCTATCTCTCTCTCCCTCTCCCTCTCTCTCCCTGCCTCTCTCTCGCTCACTCCCTCTCTTTCTCTCTCTCTGTCTCTCTCACTCCCTCTCTCTCTCTCTCTCTCCCTCTCTCTCTCCCACTCCCTCTCTCTCTCTCCCTCCCTCTCTCTCTCTCTCTCACTCTCTCTCTCTCTCTTGCTCTCTCTCTCTCTCTCTCTCTCTCTCTCTCTCTCTCTCTCTTGCTCCCCCCCCCTGCTCCCTCTCTCCCTCTTGCCCTCCCTCTCTCTCTCTCTTTCGCTCTGACCTCTACCCTTGTTTTAAGGACTGTGGCATGACTGCTTCTGTTCTGTCCAAGTTTCCCAACATGCACTTGGATCATCAATCACTCAGTCATAACCATTAATAACAGCCATTCACACCACACCAGACACAGTCACTAATCTCCCAGTCTGTTAAGTTCATTTGTAATTATTTTCCCAGAAAGCCTTGGTTACAGTAATGCACAGCAGAAAGATGAGAAAATGAAGCCCATTTCGAGTTGTTAAAAGATTTTTTGGGGTACATTTTTCGAAGAGTTTCCGATGAAATGCATGTTAGATGTACTTCTATCAAAGCCACATATATCTGACCTTGACCAAAGGGGGGGGGGGAGCAAATACATTTTGATAAAATGACTAAGAAACATAACAGTAGAAGCCCTGGAAACAATAAATCTTTCACATGAATCATTATGTTATTTTAAAAAAATGTCTTTATGTGAATTATGTAACATTATATTTTAAGAAATAAGCTTTTGTCATATTTTGTCTATTTGTCTTATCATAGCAAACCAGAGACTCCAATTCCCAGCAGACACTGCGGCCTACAAACATGGCTGCTTCTGAATACATTCCCCAGGCCACACACACACACACACGCTCCCTCGCGAACAGTCACCCAGCTTCTAATCGAACACATCTGAGCTCAGTCACACAAACACACACAAGACACTTTATAAGGAGACTCTCAGTCATGAACACTTTTACACTCTCTGTCATTACCACGCCGTTGTTGAATATTTCTTCCCTGGTTTTTGACACTGTTTGCTATGATTTCTGCCCTGCCAATCCTCATCTGTTTGCAGATCTCCTGACCTTTGCCTGCTTACTTGTTTATCAATCTGTTTTTTTATTTTATTTATTTATTTATTTATTTTTATTAAAGCTGCCTTACCCACAACTGCTTCCTTCTGCGCCTCCATTACATAACACTATTTCTACTATGAATGGAAAATGTCCATAATTGTAACAAAAAATTGGAAGCACAACTATTCTTTGAGTCTGTGGTATCTGGCATTAAATAATATATTCCTGTTCATTTTTTATAACAAAGAAAATACAAACACAATAGCAGTCGTTGGCAGTGGAGCCAGCCGGTTTTAGTACGCGGATTTGAAGAGTTTTTGTCTTAAAGCCCTCACGTAAACGAACGTGACATGAAGCACTGGTGTTAGACCGGCAGATTGCTCAGTGGAGTCTGTCATGTTGTCTTAAAAAGGAACACATTAATCATTTTTCTTGTCTTGCAGCAGTCTGTGGTGCAACATGACCTCCAGACTGAGGCCTTAAGGCTGTCATGCGTCTGTCTCTCACCGTGTTTCATAACGTCCTTGTGGGTAAAGTCAGAGATAAGAGAAAAGAGTAGAGACGCAGTAACAGTCTCATAGCAGCAATTAGCAGCAACGACGTAATGACGGATTTGGGGAACCGTTGCCCAGGTGTACCAGTCCATACGCCATGCCAAAGAAGTCAGGTACGAAGGATTGTCCCGTGGTGGACTATTAATAATAAGAATAACATTTGAACAGTAGTTAAGCATCAGTATTCCACAGTGATGTTGAAGTGCGTTGACTCGTTTTCTATAACAGCAGCTGTGACAATAGTGCCAACTCACACAGTAATGCAAATCACAGGTTTATAGGCTATTAATGTGCTCTTTCTAATACTGTTAGAAACTATTGTTGCTATGGTAACACCTCATTCAAACGGTGTTGTTATTTAACAAAGAGTATTGTCTAATTATTCATATGGAAATTTTATGGAAGGAGTCAGAGAGAGATGTCAGTCAGAGCTTCACTATACTAGTGCCTAGTGTGTGTGTGTGTGTGTGTGTGTGTGTGTGTGTGTGTGTGTGTGTTTATTGGGTCACATCATACCACACCGTTGTTGATTATTTTCCCATAATAACATGCCCCCAAGTGATTTATTCATTACCTAAAGACTGACTCGGTTCATTTTGACATCAGCCATTGTGACAAGCATTACACTCCAATGAGTTACTCTGCCTTGTAGGCCAATTTCATTTCATATTTCTTCTTATGAGATCTTTGTGACGACTTATGGCAACGCTATAACACTGTAATATTTGAGTTATATATTTGTTGTCCAACCCGCAATGAGTTTTGATGATTGACACATCAGTGGTATGTGATTCTGATAGCCCAGAGGTGCACTAAACACGAGTACTGGCATAAATCTGCCCTGAAATTGTCATAACAACCTTATGTCAAGAAAGATGTGTGACTTGACAGTGATGTGATGTCTTCCGAATTGGCTTCAAAATGATCGCCTCTTGGAATAAGCCTTGATCAATGTCTATGTAGGGTTATTTCAGCTTGGGTAGGGTTCATGCAGCTCTATGAACATGACCCTTGAATGAACTGTTACTATGTTATCATGAATCATACACACACACATACACAATGAGACATGAATCATGTTGCATCCCACATGTATAATGTTCTCTCCTTAATTGCAGCCTTACATAGCGTTTAAGTCACTGACACTCGTACCATCACATCACAGCAATGCCATAACAAGTAACTCTCCAGCAGGTGCCAAATATTCAAATGAAAAAAAAAAAAAAACCCTAACACCTCCACTATAATCACCCATCTGCTGACAAGTGGAAAGTGCTTGAGATTGAGACCGGAGCTGCAGAGATCAGCATGCACAGTGTGACGTAGCTGAAGGCTGGAATAGACACTGGAACATTGACACCAAGCATGATTCTGGATGTGTAGCTGATCTGTGAAGACTTCTTCCAACACCTGATCCAGTGACAGCCTTCAGAGTCACTTCTAACAGTACAGTCAGTTACCAAGGCCAGTTTATGTCATCATAACTTATGATACATCCATTAAAAATGGAGACTTTTAATAAGAGCGAGCATTTTTACTTGGACAACTTGTTCAAATTCTATTGATCTGTGATAACCTGATGAAATAACAGCACTTCTTTTTGAATGCACTTTCAGGGCCTACTCTAGTGTTTTTCCTGTTCTAACTTTTCCATCCATCCATTCATTTTCTATACCGCTTGTCCTTACTGTGTGACGGGGAACCTGGAGCCTATCCCAGGGAGCATGGGGAACAAGGCGGGGAATACTCTGGATGGGGTTGGTCTCACTTTTTGTTTCCAATTAATCATCTCATCAGCTCCTGAGTGGTGGAACCCTATCGTCAAGAGATGGTCATGGTACTGTAGCTGCTGGTAGCGGGTTGGGGAGAGCTGGATGGTGGGTTGAAGTTGGCTGGTGATCAAATTAGGGAGAAAAATGGGGAAAAAGTCCCAAAACAAGACCTAAGCCCAAGCCCTAGCTGCTAAAATCTACAATCGGAATAGCTTGTTATTTATTTATTTATTTGTTTGTTGGTGGGGTTTTTTTCTTTACAAAAATTTAATCTCATGGCACCATCTCCACCTCTAACCTTTTTCCAACAGTGCTGGACACACACACACAGACACTCAACTCACACCACACACACTGTGTAATTCATCCTGTGCAGTGACAGCATGCATAGCGAATAGAATCACATGGCGTGTCAAATTCTCAAGCGTCCACAATGCAAGACAGAGGATGCATTCAGCCATTCATTCCTTTGGACACATGGACACCCCCAATCCCCCCGCCCTCCTCATCCCCCATTCCCCACACAGTACACTGGAATGAAAGTCTTTTCTACAGCACAACAGTGTGCTTATGGCTGCTCTAAAGGCGTGTGTGAACACAATGGTTCCTGTCCATCAGATTACACTGGCTGTTTATTATTAGTTCAAGTGTAAATGGTTGGAATGTATCGAAGCAGTTGGCCGTTATTCAATTCTATAAAACCTACACAAGTGTAATAATTAAATAGAAATGTCCTCCAATTCTCAGTCAGCAGTTTTTCACAGTCACGAACAGGAGCCCTGAAATTTCCTTGCGTCAATGTGTCCAACACTTGAGAGATGATATATAGACTTCAGTTTCGTAAAGTATCATTTTTTTAATTGAAATATACATTTGCAAATACAAAGTACTTATGATTACAGTTTAAATGCACTATACCCGAGGTCTAAATAAATATCCAAAACAAAGACAGTGGTGTTAACATAACACTTGGCTAGGGACACGGTTGGCGCTGATACTATTCATATTTGTATTCATTTTTCACTGGGCCCGATATCCCTTTTTAACTGGTAGAGAGAGTGTACCAGAGAGTGTGACACTCACTCCGTCATGTAATCACGCTATATATATCTGTGCTCCGACGATTTTGGAAAACCCGGGCTCAGTCGGGTAAAATCTACAGCTCTAAATATCTTTTGGACCAAGAGCCTGGTTAAATGTGCTGTACATAGAGGATGTAAGAATTCCTAGTTTATACATACTTACTAAAAATATACATCAAAGGCATTTGGTTGGAGTAGAAACATATATTACAAGCATATTACACACACAATACTAATACGGTTCAAATTCGAATGCGAAAAAAATACACAGTTTTCCTGAAATTCTACCTGTGTTTTAAATATGCGTGAAGTCGGCCATTTTGAATTTCCAATCGGAATGTTAGGCAGAGGTAGATCCATCTAACAGATCTATAATGTTATAGAATAAACATTTAGGCCACAAATTTACATTATATGACACTTATTCAATAAGAAGAGCACCTGACAGGTTTTAAAAGTAGCATTAATATAATAGGATGTAATACAAATTCTTATATAATTATTTACAAAATATCACATAGCCACAATTAATTAATCTGTCATGTAGTTTCTTAAAGTTTATGTACGAACAATACATAAAGACACGGCTTCTGTTTCTAATTACACTCGACTCAATACAGCATCGCAGACAGCATTAAAGTCCACTGCCTCAGGAACTGTGCGTGACCATCACTGTGGTTGCCGTCACTGCGTTCTCTGTTTGCGTTTCTGGATTTTTCACGTCGGTTGCTGCCTCGGTTCCGTCCTGCTTGAAGAAGCTGCCATGCATTTTAAGCCTATGCAACCTGAAACAATTTTTTTAATGATTAGCGGCAACAAGAAAAAGATTTCAATTTTGCTCCTAATATAAACTTAATGGTCTGGCTTGTTCCCATGCAGATCGTACACAATGGATTAGTTTTTATCCCGTTTTTTGTTTTGTACCTCTCCTCTTTCCTGCTCTGGGGATTGGCGTTGGATTTTACAAAGATCACACCATCAGCGCCCTGAGTGAGGCTCCCAAATTCCACGTCCTTGGGTTGGAAAATCACCCTGGAAGGACAAAGGTACAAATAAATATCATAAACATATTGCATTACGGTACAGATTTTTTTAGAAAGTAAAACTGAAAAACAAATGATTTGTTCCCGGAGGTACCCTCAAAGGTACCACATATTTTAAAGGTTCATTACAGTACATTCAATTTCTCCAGACATGAGCTTTGTACCAATAATTTAGAGAAAAAATAAATAAATAAATTCTGAGCATGTAGTCAGTGATAAGTGTCATATTTTATTTCGCTTCAAACGTCCACACTTTAATGTTACCAAATATTTAAAAAATGAAAACGGAATTATTTTAACTGAAATGAATCAACTCATTTTTAAAGGTGGTGCAAATTTGTAACAATTCACACAACTTAAGTTAAAAGTTGGGGTTAAAGCAGGAGTCGTGGTCATCATTTTTCTTCTTATGAAGTCAAATAGAATTGAAACAAATCTCGCTTTGTTCGCCTGACATTGAAAAAAAATTCATCGTAATAGTATTTTTCTCAATTGTGTTGAATCCCCCCACTGGTGATACACTTTATAATGATAATGATTAATGAGTCTTTATTGGTCACATATACATTACGGCACAGTGAAATTATTTTCTTCGCATATCAGGAAGTTGGGGACAGAGCGCAGGGTCAGCCATGATACAGTGCCCCAGGAGCAGAGAGGGTTAAGGGCCTTGCTCAAGGACCCAACAGTGGCAGCTTGGCAGTGTTGGGGCTTGAACCCCCGACTTTCCGATCAGTAACCCAGAGCCCTAATCGTCAAGCCACCACTTGTTATATATAGTATAATATTATATATATTTCCTATTTATATGGCTTGATTACTTTTGTGTGATTCTGTATACCTTATGGTATAATGGTCTGTATTTATTGTCCGTATTTGGTGTTGTTTTTTAGTCCTCGTCAGTGTCCACTACTTGTTGTATGGAATTTTCCTGAAGGTGTTTTGATTATATCCATTGCCAAGCGTTGCTAAAAATGACAGTAAAGCTGCCTTTGACCTTTAAAGTGTGAAGTGAGTGAGTATAATATCGGTATGGATATGATTGGGTCTTTGTACATAATGTACATATATGTACGTAAATGCACAGAAGCTTGTACTGAAAAGAATTTTTGAATCCGGATTTGTAACAAAAGAGTAAAAAGGGCGGGGTTAATGGAAATTCAAGTGTTTTTTTATTATACACCGGTAAAGTATAAATACTCTCAAATAATATTTAAAGAATAACAAGTACAATAAAATATACTTTTTAAAAACTCTTAGGAGAAAAACATATCGTCATCCATGACTGATACTTACTTGGCTTGCGTCTCGCCAGATTTAATTCTCATTTTGCGAATCAGGAACTGGTTGGTGCTGAAGAAGCTCGGCAGGTATGAATCGCTCTCCCACTGGATCTTGAGCATCAGCAGATCCCCTACATCTACATCCGAGGTCACCAGGAAAGAGATGGTGGTGTTGGTGATCATGCTCGGTCTGAAATGGAACATATCCGTGTCACCAAAATGACTAAAACTACTTTGTTTTAGTACAATTTGTATGTATCATTAACCCCTTAAAGTTCCTAGAACACGTCCAGACTCACGTTACTCACAGAATTACGTATAGTATGTTCAGTATATGCAGAATTAACAGTAGTTAATGAGTAATTATTAACCATGAGCAATTCATAATGAAAAACATTTAAAATGCAGGTAGTGTTGTGCTTCTGTAGGCAATATAATCACAAACTTGTGTCTGAAAGTATGGGCACTTCACTTACACAACTATTGGGATGCCATCTTTCTCATCATGAGTTCCATACAGAGATATTTTCACAGGCTGGTTGTCCAGGGCCAAGTTACTATGACTAAAGAGATGTACCTTAATCTGGTAATGGAAAACTAGAGAGAGAATACAAATAGCATGTACGTTAATGAGGCACAACTAAAAGACCAAACAAGCCAGCAACATTATGGTCACGAATACAATTAAATAACACTGGGATGATTGCGCATACCTTTGTAAGGCATCATCTCACGTGTCTTAAGGTACATCCTGGTGCTCCTGGCTGTTCGGACCTTGTTGATGTTGTAGCCCAGCTTGTTGCAGCGGTTTTTGCGGCAGCTGAGGCACAGGCCCTTGTAAAAGGCTTCTTTCGAGCTACAGCGGTAAGCCAGGCTCTGCTGATCCTTATTCACCAGCGAGTCGATGAACAGGTGCACCGAACGCTCGTGAGAACATTTCACCAGCTGGTCCATGTCTGTTGAGAACGCAGACGTCACAGGAAATAAATCTTTAACTTTCATAAACCTTTGATCATGTAATGTTCCCAGAAGCCATCGCCTAGCATGTCTCACATTTTCCTGCTATTACATGACTGCTAGGCTAACTTTAGCTATTAAGTAATTCATAGTAGTAAAACGTGGAATTGAGGTAAAAAAATAATAATAATAATAATAATAAAACTAGACAGATTGGAGGGTTTAAGCGATAGAGAGGATTGAAGTAAAGCTACGACTGTTTGTTTGTTTGTTTGTTTGTTTGTTTGTTTGTTTTTACCTCAGGACAAACAGCTAGTTAGCTAGCAAGGACTTGTTTTCGCAACGTTATTCAATTGCTCTGGAAATGTCTAGAAATCTAGTGCATTGTTTGAAGTAAAGCTAAGGATTTTTTTTTTACTTCAGGAAAAATAGCTAGTTAGCTAGCAAGGTCTTGAATTCAAAAACAATTATTCAATTGCTCTGGAACTGTCTTGAAATCCATTCCATTGTTTGAAGTAAAGCTAAGATGTTGTTGTTTTTAACCTCACAACAAACAGCTAGTTAGCTAGCAAGGACTTGTTTTCGAAACGTTATTCAGTCGCTCAAAAAACAACCAGAAATTCATTGCACTGTTTGAAGTAAAGCTAAGTTGTTGTTGTTGTTGTTTTTACCTCAGGACAAACAGTCCTTTTTAGCTAACAAGAATTTGTTTTCAAAAAAAATATTAAATTGCACTGGAAATGTCTAGAAACCCATTTCATTCAGATACAATCCACATAGCTTAAATTTAGCTCACCATGACAACAAAGCCCTGGAAGAAAAACCTCACACTAGCAAGTTCTTTTGTGATTAGCCAGCTGGCTAGCCTACTAATGTTTCAGGGCAAGGTAAAAAGGACAGTGAACAGATCTTGTATTCTTCACATTAACATTTCTAAAGATTATTGATCATCAAAAATGTGACATTGTGATGTTTTTAACCAGGTTTGTGGGAAGACACACATTAATCCCTAAACAACAACAGCCCAGAGTTCAGAATGGTTTCTGGTTTCCACAGCTCTGGAATTTTAATAGAGGGAAAAGCATTCAAACGTCGTCAAAAATTTAAATGAATTCAAATTCATTCGAGACAATCATAGAGATTAAAGCATCTGACTCTAATATCTAAATATTAGCTCTCTGACCTCTTAGTATTTGTAATATTATTCCCTTAACTCCTCATTCTTATAGCTGCTATTAATTTCACTGTAGTTACTGAATAATGCACTTTAAGATGAACAACCATACAATAAACCTCAGTGAATAAATTTGCTCTAATATTCAGATGATTGATGGCACTAAACACCACAGGACCCATCGTCGCCACTGTAGTAGAGTGAAGCTGCAGTGGTAACTAAAATATACATGATTCATGTATCTGTAAGTTCAGTAAACATCATTATCGCTGATGTCAGCATTAGCACAATGACTTACTGTACAAGCCGTATGTAGCGATCATCCTCATGGTGTTCTGCAGGCTGCAGCCAGGCTGGAAGGTGCCTCCATTGGGGTAGATGTCCACATGACCCACGGGTCTCTGGATGCCGATGCTGAGGTCCGGGCTGCCTCTGGTATTTGTGTGCAGGACGTCGACGAATTTTGCATCGTCAGGGGAGAGCCGGTTTGGCCTGTCGGCGTGCTCAAAGGTCGGACCGGCCGGGTCAAAACCTAAAATTGTAGAGTGAAGGAAAAAAATGTCAAAGGTGAAATTAGATTTCTCACTAATAACAATATTATAAGAAATGGTTTCCAGTAGACTACATAAAAGTCATATGTGTTGTAGTCAGTGCATAAGAAATAAGGTCATACTTTCGTGTTGGGTAATTAATGGATAAAAAAAGAATGTGAACATTTTAGGTAGATACATTATGATAACCATTTTCAATCCATAGCTAATCCCAAACAACTGGCTAATGAGATATTGACGTGTACATATTACATACAATTAAAACCCAACAAATGCTTGCTTTGTCTATAGGGTCTATGAGCAGAGCAAGTACATCCCAAGTAAAATTAGTATGTAGGATAAGTAGGTTGTGGGCTAAAACTGGAGTTAATTGATGTCACTGACCAGTGATTCTGTTGACTTTGTTGTTGCTGAGGTTTCCTGCAACGCCTGCCACGTGTGCACCCAGACTATACCCCAAAACATGCAGCTTCTCAAGTGGGTAGCCTATAATCTTTACCGAAAAAAAGAGAAAACAGGTGGTGTGAAACAATGAAATCTCAGAGTGAGCAGTAAATTAAAGCAACAACAAAAAAACTAGTTAAAATCTTGAATTCTATGGGAATTGAACTTGTCCTGATTTGTACCTCTAACCAGTCGATGAATTGGGCCACCTCCCGACCCACTAGTCTGGTGTTCTCAGCTGAGGTGGGGTAGTGATGGCTGGCACGCACCAGCCAGTCCACCACGATGACGTTGGCATTGGGCTCACGCTCGAACAAAGCAGACACCAGCTTAGCGATCCAGCTTTCAAACAGTCCTGCAACCTGCAAAAACCACAATTATACCAATAATACCAAAATGTTCAGATTTTATCTATTATACAGGAAGTCCCAAGAGTCTCTATACACAGGGGAAATGAGCACTTTTTAGCAAAAATGAAACATTCCTCCAAAATGTTTCATATTCAGTTTATATTAGATAGATTTTTTTCAAATACACTTTAAGACAAAAGAAGAACGTATTGAAATCATTCTCATGGCTGGATCGCGAAGCTGTCGCAAGGTTGCGAAGGACTTTAACAGGAAACATGGCGAGCACATCACACACGACACTGTTGCCAAACTTATTAACGAATACAAAAAGACTGGAAGTGTTGCACACCAAGACGTGGACGTCCACGACCGTCCGCTGACGAAGGCACAACCGACGGGATGCTGGCGTACATAGTTCCTTTGTATGGAGACTTTTGGGACACCCTGTACATGAACTTAATATGAATAGCAGAACATGGGTGTGCATGTTGAACTCACCGACCAGCCGTGGATCACCAGAAAGGTCTGCGCATCAAGCTTGAATCTGCAGTCTGATACAGTCTCTCTTATTCCAGGGACGAGGTAGCACAGGTCCTCATCCGGGAGATCTGCGATTCGCAACGAGAACTTGGACTGGATGCTTCGGAAATCTGTCCTCCAGTGAGTAGTGTTACCTGGTAATGAAGTTAGAGTTTAATAACCCCTTATAGTCCTCAATGGGTTCTGGTTCTTTGTGCTTAAACTTGTTAGACTCAGACAAAACATCAGTGCGACCACAACCTCGGAGCCGAAGATGGAATGGGACCAACAATAGCTGGTCTAATAATAGTGAACCTTTATGGTAAAAGAATTAGACGGTACAGTCATGTGTCAAACGTAAAAAAAAATAAAATAAATAAAATTTAAAAAAAATTATTGAAGAAACTTGTCCAGATTTCCAGAATATTCTAGCCTTTATATAAATGTTCATCTTATACACATAATTACATACATCATAACTATTAAGCATACACTTATGCATATTTAGAGACTTGATATCCATGATACTTTATTATTATTATTATTATTATTAATAAAAAAAAATAATAATAATAATAATTTTTATGCTTTCTGAACTGGAGTGCAAAGCTGTTTCACTTACTTGAAGATGTTTCAGTTGAATTTGAGAAAAGCTCGCAGGAAATAACAGAAATTCCGATGATCAACAACCAGATACTTTCTTTTCCCATAGTACAGTGCGCGAATACTTTGTATAAAGCTCTAACCAACGTGATTTGATTTTTAATGTTCAGCTTCCGATTGAGTTTAACAGAGCCGCTCAGTGCATTTATACCAGACACGGCACGCTTTCTGATTGGCTATGTGAGAATAGGGGGCGTGGCTTAAGCATCCTAAACAAGACGCGTGACCAAGCTGTCAATCAGCGACTGGGGGGGGGGGGGGGGGGGGGGGGATCACGTGACTCCTCATCGCATTTCATTTCAGTATAATTGTTTTGGTCGAAAACTTTTTTTAATGATTTTTTTTTAAAGGAAAGAAAAAGAATATAGGAGGAGTAAGATAATTATTATTATGTTTAACATTGTATTACATAAACAGATTTTCAATCAATTAAATCAATCAATTGTTTTCTTTTATGAATTTATTTTATTTAAATAAAAACAAATAATTATACACATTCTCAGATGCAATAAATTTATGCTTTAGATTAATATTATTATTATTATTATTATTATTATTATTATTATTATTATTATTATTATTATTATAGCAAAATGAAAAAAAAGAAATCAATGAAAACTTATTTTGACTCTCTGACCTTGCTCATTGTACTTTTGCACTTCCATAGTTTCTTTCATATGAAACGTTTTCCTAATTCTTTGATCGTGTGCCAAGAATTGTCCTTGGCACAGTGTCTGTTCCATGTGAGTGTGTCTGCACACCCTCTGTTACCAAACACAGTTTGGGCATTGTGCCATTAATCACGTGCTAGAATGTAATGTAATAATAAATTGTAACATAATATATTGTATTACAATATTATCCATTGCATTTGCATTTCCTAATAAAAACAAGCTCAAATGAACTGATAAGCGCACGGTGAGGTAAGGAGTCGAAACCGTTCTTATTCGTACGCTGCACATCATACACTGCTGTTTGCTTTGTAGTGAACAAACACAAAATTATACGTCAGTGCAGATGGAAAAGAGAAGAAAAAAAAAAAACAGGAACAGACAGGGACAAAGTAAATCAGGATACTGACCCTTATTATCATTCTCACTCTTGGGCAATGTGAGTCCAACAAATCGGTCTATTTGAGATAGTGCAGAGACAGCATTTAATCAATGTCAAAGGATATTTTTAATTCACGAGGGCATTGTGTGCACTTTATACTGTTTAAAATTCATACTGTGTTATATTGCTTATGCATGTGTCTATTTTTATTTAATATCTGCTTGAATGGAATAAAGACTCACACTGAGACAGGAAAACTGATTCGCAGGCTTATATGAGTGTTGTAATTTCTGCATTATACATTCAGAATGTGCATAAATTAAACCTGAAAACTTCTTTCTTCTCTCAGGCCTGTCTATAATCTACCCTGTCTAGCTGATTATTCTCTGGTCTTAGTTCTATCTGGTTTGTTTTCTCATAGTAAGTATTTGTTTATAGATTTATTTCAATGATATTTTATGCTCTATTTGAATGTATTTGTTATTACGCATGATGTGCAGCACTTCGGTCAACACTCGTGTTGCTGTATAAATGCGCTATATAAATCAATTTGACGTGACTTTGACGTGACTAAATCTGTCCGTTACTGCTTCACAGATGAGACAATGTGCGAGCCCTGCTTGTTCGAGGAAATTACGATACACTTGATTGCTTTGAGGTGAACATTTATTGCTCAACGCATAACGATGATATATTGTCCTGCATGCGATCTAAAAATGTATCTAGAAATCTAGAACTATGACCCTGAACATGTCAACAAAGTAACCACAAACACGAGCATGTTCTCCAACGGATCCTAGGTGTTTTCCTGAGGTACCTGGAACGATTATGTAAGATAGCACAGCGCATTGAAGAGCACGCTGAGCTTTAAAACTGCCCTGGAGGCAGACCTGTCCGTTCACGCGCTCTCAGCCAATGAGGTCAAAGAAGGGCTCCCCACCCACCACCACCCCCTTCATTGTCCACATGAACACATACAGAAGAAGACAGTGTGTGAGAAAGACCCCCTGATGTTGTCAAAACAGCGTCAGTGCTGAGATAAATGTTGAGAGATTCCTCAACCGGTTAGACTTGAACTCTGTGACCTGCTCGGCTCAGGATGGCTTTTGTCCATCTCTCTGGGAAATTGGTGCATTCAGGGCTTGTAGGATGAAATATATAAGAGGTACTGCTCAAGTAAGAGTAAATAAGTCGTCTTGCGTAATCACTTTACTTTTTATATTATATTTCTACAATTGACACAACTAAAGTGAACACCACCTCAATTATCAACAGAATACAAAGACAAGTGAAGTTAGCTGACTAGCTGTTGGGGTTTCAGTAGCTTGCTAGGTTTCTGACTTAGCTCATGTTCATTCATACACGTCTTTAGCTACATAGTTAGATGGCCCTTTTTGGCATTATCCTGGGCAAACACTGAAATTTAATAAAGAGGTTTGCTACTGTAAAACCTTAAAAGATCTGGCTAGCTAGTTTAGCTCACTAATCAGCTAGTTAATGAATTCCTTGTACATGTTTCCGCAGGTTGGATGTTAAGCTGCGAAACGGTGATAACCCCATGCAATTTTTTTTTTTTTTTTTTTGCAAGTTGCAGATCATCATGCGGTTTCTTTTTTTAACGAAGAAAGAAGATAGCTGATAAATTAGCTGTAAACTTTCAGCAGGAAGCTGCTTTATTTTGTTTGGATCTCTAAACCGCATTATTTTAATTGGTTTACGTTTATCCAGGTTTAAAATTTATACCCCGGGTATTTATTCGAGTCTGTAATGGTATTTAAAAATGCAGTGAAGTTGATGGGTTTTTTTTAACTCACGGACACACCTGGAAAATTCAACATCTGGGGGGCACGGTTGTTTAGTGGTTAGCACGTTTGCCTCACACCTCTGGGTTTTGGGGATCCAATCTCGCCTCTGCCCTGTTTGCATCTGAGTTTGCGAGTCCTCCCCGTGCTTTTGGGGGTTTCCTGTGGGTACTCCGGTTTCCTCTCCCAGTTCAAAGACATGATATGTAGACTGTCTGGTATTTCCAAATTGTCCATAGTGTGTGAATGTGTGTGCGATTGTGCCCTACGATGGACTGGCACCCCTCCAGGGTGTCCCCCGGCCTTGTGTCCCTTGTGCCCTGGGATAGGCTCCTGGCTTCCTGGGTATGATAAGCGGTATGGAAAATAGATGGAATGTTATGGAAGTCCACCATCTTTTACAGTCTGTAAGTACGGTTTTAATTTAATAAAGTAGCATATGTTTATGTGAAGACTATGCATCGGCATGTCGCCATACCTCTTATCACTGTCTATGTTGTTGCACAAACACCCAAGTCTGTCTGAATCTGGCCAGACCTGTGGATATGGTGGTAATCCTCCGGCATGTGAACCTGGCTCTTCTATTTCTGTTCTCAGCTTTCTTTGATTACACAGTTAAACAAAATCAACAGACCTGAGCAAACCCATCCAGGAACATCCAGAGCCCGTGCATTGATCCCAGGAAACTGTTTAATCTCTCTGGTGAAACCTGGCACATGATTTGGAACCTTTTTTGGAACTTCTCCAATGTGACCTACAATGTCCGACCAATGTCGCAGGAATATGACTGCCATCTACAGAATCCTGGGCTACTGCACACATCGGCGCTGGCTTCCGGGAGCATCTGCTCCACACACCACCATGAATTCCATTTTCCTCAGCCTAACAAGGAACCGTAGACCAGGTCACATGACCTGTCACTTGATGCTCTACGTTCTTTCTGTGTTCCAGTTCTCCATAATCCCAACCAACTGTTCCCATTTAGCACGCTGCCTATAAATAATTTTCAGACTTTCAGAGCATCTTTGCGAAGTCTCGCTCCTAGAATGTAGTAACAGATCATTCACGGGAACCTGTATATAATCCAAGATATATAATTAAAGGATTAAAGATTTTGGTGTTATTTAACGAAGAAAAATGTGTGACCCTGCTTATACTACACAGGGGGATGGGGGAGCCTGGAGCCTATCTCAGGGAAATGTGGGGGAACAAGGCGGGGGACAGATTGGGTGCCAACCCATCACAGGGCACAATCGCAAACACATTCACACACAACGGACAATTTAGAGATGCCAATTTAGAGATTCTGGGGAGGAAACCAGAGTATCCAGAGGAAATCCACGAATCACACGGAGAACATGCCAACACGCACACAGGGCGGAGTTAGGATTTGAACCCCCAACCCTGGAGATGCAAGGCAAACATATTAACCACTAAGCCACCATGAATCCCGATATGTGTGGCTAATCATTGCTTTTTCTATGCCGTTTTTTTTGGGGGGAAGGAGTCTCCAGTGCTAGTACTTTGTAACAGTACATATTCCACCATGTGGAAGTCTTCAAAACAGGATTTTGTGCTTCCTGTTTCTGAGAACGCGGGATGGTAATCTTACAAAAAAGGATTATTTTCGCGTCTTCTTTTATTAATATCTCAGAATATAAGCAGAAAGATTTGAGAATCCACCGGATCATTTCCTCCACGGAGGCTGCCTAGGGCTGAAAAGGGAAGGAAGGAAGGATCATGTAAATCATGACATTCTCTACAACCTACTCATTGAATAATATTAGCAATAATGTGGGTTATTTTAAGGATTGTGAAATGCACTCTGAGTAACAATGGTGTTTCAGCACAATAAAAATATCAACGTGGGCCCCCCCCCGCAAAAAAAGTGATATATTTAATTATGACTGGTCATATACTGTAGTAGCACTGAGCGTATGGGTCACATAAAATTAACTGCTTTTCAGGAAGTTATATTCAGGAACCACAGATTTCACGTGTGATTTACTTCATTAAAAAAAAAAAAATTTTTAATGAAAACTAAATAAGATGGAATATAAGACCACACACAAGTTGGTAAAAACAACGTTCCACTGATGTTCATAATAGAGCGGATTTTATTTCTTCTCATTGCACAATACTGGTGGAAACTTGTCCAGAAGATGATGTGAAATAGCACCGACTGTCAAGAGATAGAAAACAGACGTGTTTGCCACGACACTTGCACATGGCTTTTGAAATATATATTTGGTCGTGTTAAGCTCAGCATGCCTCAGTGTGTGTGTTAGGATTATTAAATAAAAACGAATTGATATAAAACACTACATTATTATAATTGAAAGTAGACGCAACAATAAACATGTCAAAATTCACCCAAATCAATTCATAACACTTACGAAGGTTACGGTTAGGGTTAGGTTTAGTGTTATTTAGTATAGTCAACTTGTTTATACTCAAGTAAATACAATTCAATACAATAAGTACTTTTAGTTCTAGTTTCACAATCTATGCAATATGTGTTTTGTGATTTGTTGTGTGATTATGTTCAGAGGACGTTTTGTATGGACGTATAATATAGACTTATTAATATACTGTAATGTGCATTAGATTAACACCACATACATATAAAGATTTTTTTTTTTTTACATGGAATAGGTGTTAAAGGGATGCTGTTGATTGGTATTGCAAAGCAAGTCATTGCAGTCTTAATCCGCATAAATTAACTGGAAATTTCTAGTCTTTCACAAAGGATGGCTATAAAATCTCTCAGACGGATCCTTCAAGGTATCATGGAGGGGAGGGATTTCTGAAACGCAGCAACTCACAACTGGCGATCCACAGGGGTCAGTTCTGGGTCCACTGCTCTTTTCTATCTACACTACATCTCTAGGGCAGGTGATTGAGTCTCATGGCATCTCATATCATTGCTATGCTGATGACACCCTGCTCTTTGTCCTTCCAGCCTGACGATCCAGCCGTCTCTGCACGTATCTCTGCACGATGACAGCTTGACCTTTACAGACCACATCTCAACAATTGCACGGTCCTGTAGGTTCATCCTGTACAACATCGAGAAAATCAGACCCTACCTCAACGAACAGGCTACACAGATACTAGTCCAGGCTCTTGTTATCTCTAAACTGGACTACTGCAACTCAATACTCTCAGGCCTCCCAGAGAGTGCCATCAAACCCCTTCAAATGATTCAGAATGCAGCAGCACACCTCGTCATCAACCAGCCCAAGAGAACCCACGTCACACCCCTCTTCATCTCCCTTCACTGGCTTCCTGTAGCCGCCCGCATCAAATTCAAGGCCTTGATGCTCACCTACAAGACCTTGTCTGGAACAGCACCCTCCTACCTCAAATCTCTCCTGAAGGCTTACGTTCCCTCACACAATCTGCGATCGATTAACGACCGACGTTTAGTAGTTCCTACTCAGCGTGGCTCAAGGTCCCTTTCAAGAACATTCAAACTAACTGTTCCTGAGTGGTGGAATGAACCTCCAAACTCAATCCGGACTGAAGAATTTCTCACCATCTTCAAAAAACAGCTAAAGACCCACCTCTTCTGTGAACATCTAACCAACTCATTCCGAAAAATAAACAAATAAATAAAATTTACTCTGGCACTTACACCTCTTCTCTGTGCAATTTGCTTCTTCTGGAACTCAATTAATGGATCTTGTATGGTAGCACTACTTGTATCGTTCTCTGCTTGATATATCTCTTTGTTTGTATTTTCTCATTTGTAAGTCGTTTTGGATAAAAGCGTCTGCTAAATGAATAAATGTAAATGTAAATGTAAATATAAAATGTCCGTCTCTGAACCACTAATGAGATGATGCATTGTTTGGTGATGCAATGGCGCCCTCTGGTGGTCACTATATTGTTACTACATGCTACATACAACATGCTACATTGTGAGAATCAAGTGGTCCAGATTTACACATTTCTCTTTCTATTTCCGTTTAATAGTTTTGTGGTACACACAAATATATATTATTTCCCACCTCCTTCAAATGCAATCAATTAGAAAAGGCCATGTTTACTGTCCGAACTGCTTCGCTAGTTTTGCTGACAAGCAAAAAATTGCACGGACGTTTCCTAACTAACAATTACTGATTCTCAGAACTATCTGTGGATGTTTGTTTTTGGTTCTGAGAACGTTTGGTTTTCCAGGAAAGTGTTCCTATACAGAAATATAGCCTAACATTCATGTTTTGTTACACATTTTGATTCAGAGGACGTTCCCATAATGTTCCCGTAACCTTTAAATAATATTGTGGTAACCTGCAAAGCTTCAAGCAATGTTTCCCTAACGTTCTAGTAAGGTTTTAGTAATCGGACCCTCTCTGGAACCATACAGTAACCCGGGTGGTTGAAGGGGAACGTTCTTGTCATGTCAGGAAACAACACCAGAATAGCACCAAAATGTTTCACTAACGTCTGCATTTGGTAGGCATTTGGCTTTTGGGGGGTTTTTCAGCAACAATTTCATAACATTCTGGGAATATTCTATTCTGGTTAACAAAGTCTGTTCGTGAAACCTCCTGGGAACTTCAAAACACACCGTTCTCTTATGGTTATATGACACTTGACGAGGGAAAGCAAGTTTGCCAAAGCTTGCTTTTAGCTTCTATTTTTCTAACTAAAAAACAAACCTTCTGGAGATGTTCCTGTAACTTTCTTTCATGGTCAGGAACTTCACCAAATAGGTGTTAAATTTGTAACTAAAAACTACCATTCCTGTAACCTTCTCTTCTGGGAAGTTATTGAACTTAACTAGCCATGGAAACCCTTGAAGAACATACTAGTTTTGCTGTAGTACAGTCATTTTAAAAAAACTAAACGTTTTATCATATTTGGGAAAATATTCCGAATTATGGAAATCTAAACTACACCAAACTAACGCAAAATAAAAATGTGAAAACTAATTTGAGAAGCTTGACTATGCTGTTGACATCACTAATGAAACCATCTCACTGGTTCCCATCTGAATACCCACCTAGCAGTGACCTAGGGTTAATGAGTAGGCTGTGTAGCTGTAACCTAGAAGCTAACAGCACTGGAGGGTTCTTGGCCCAGACCTCCAGAAGTCTGGCTTATTCTGAGACGACAGCTGTTGCCTCTACGTTGTTCCTTGGTGTTTTAGCTTCGGCGGTTGTTTGTGTAATGTGCCTATTTCTGCTTGCACAGTGGAATCCCAGTTTGTCTTCTGGGACATTGTTGGAACGATGATTTCAACAGATCACTTTCCTTGCTTTTCGATCCATCCATCCTGAAATAGTACTGATGAAAGGAGTACGAACAGAGATCAGAACGTGTTAGATTGGGATCGGTTTTCCCTGGGTAGCTGTGGGTGCTGACTTCTTGTGTCATACTGGTCTACTAATCAGTGGTACCAATATTTTGTAAAAAAAAAAATATATATATATATATATATAAATTTTAGGTTTCCAAACAGTTTTTTAAATTTACCAGAATAAATATAAGGTACGTTTGCGTCGTACCTGCAGGGTTTGAGGTTCGAATCTCGCCTCCACCATGTGTGCAAGGAGCCCGGGTGCTCTCCCTGTACCTTGGGGGCTTGTTCTGGGTACTCCAGTTTCCTTCCCCAGTCCAAAGACACATGTAGGATAAGCGGTACAGAAAATGGTTGGATGCACGGAAGTCACAGAAAAACATTTGTATTTTCAAAATGTAGAAATTTCATCTGGTCTTGTAGAAATATAAAGCTGAGTATCATCAGCATAACAGTGGAAATGAATCCCGTGTTTTTTAATAATATTTCCAAGGGGCAGCATGTATAAAGAAAACAGCAAGGGGGCCTAACACAGATACTTGCGGAACACCATACTTCACAGCCGTTAAGTTAGGAAGTTCATCATTTAAACAAACAACTTGGTAGCGGTCAGACAGATAGGATCTAAACCATTTTAATGCCTGTGCCTGAATACCAATGTAGTTTTGTAATCTATCTAAGAGTACGTCAGGATCTATGGTGTCGAACGCAGCACTAAGGTCACGTTAAAGAGATCTATTATCTCCTGCGGAAAGAGAAGCACATGCGACCACTGAAAGCCGTCCAGTCAATTTTCTTATAACACTATATAACAGTGTAGAGGTGTGCAGTGGCACTGGGATCCTGTGGGATGCAACAAAAACATTGCTAGAGCATACAGTCAAAAAAAGTGGCGCTCGTTAACATGGAAGCATACTAGATGATCGCTCAGAGATTAACTGCATTCAATCTTCATTAACAGTCCTGTGCACAGGACTTGAATTGAGTTTCTGTTTACTGCTATTTATGCTCACATTTTTATACATAGAGACTAACGAGCAGCGCAACGAAAAAGCGTTTGCCTTATCTTCATGAGATTGCAAGTTCGAATCCTAACAATGCCATAGCACATCTGTAGCCAGGAGCCAAGGGAGCAAAATTGGCTGGGAAGGGATGCCATTCTCTCTACCCTGTCAATCACGGCAGAACTAGCCAATTGAGGGCGTCTCTGAGATCATGTATGTGGAAGAGTATGGATAGTGCTTTCCTCAAAGTGTGTTATGTTGCCCTATGATGCAGCATGAGTTCATGTATCTCGGAGGAAGCACATTTAGCCTTGCTAGCCGATGTATGAAAGGAGAGAGATGTCTGGTAGGTGTTAATTGGCAGGTGACCAAATTTTCCAGAAAAATCCACATTTTCTGTTACTTTGGCTGACTTATTTATTTCACAGGTATATATATATATATATATATATATATATATATATATATATATATATATATATATATATATATATAAAAAAATTTGCCCTACAATTTTTGTTGGTTTATTTTATGTTGTGCTTCACAGGATGCAGATCAGTTAATTGTAGATCATTATTTTATTAGTCACTTATCTAACAGAAACTGCTCTTTTTTTTTTTTTTTTTAGCATTTTGGTATTGGTGAATTGCTTAAAATAATGAAGTAATACAAAACAAATGTTGGGTAAAAAAAAAAAAAGAAAAGAAAGAAAGATGCGTTACAGTTGACATGGTCTCATACACGGGTTAAATTTCGCATTGACTATAAAGTCTTGCCTTTGACATTTAACGCCCTTAATGCTCTTACTCCGCAATATAGCCCGCATCAGCTGATGCAGGCTTACTACTAATCCCTAGGATCACTTTGTGCACATCGTTCAAGATCAGAAATTGTACAACAGTACTCCAGTGAATATTAGGAATTAGGTGCTAAATCTATTTTAAATCCACATAAAAACTCATTTAGTGAACGTTGGATATGGTTATTTGATTCTCCGTTCCTTTTAGATTGTATAATTGTTTTTTAATGATATTGTATTTCAAAATAATAATAATGATAATAATTGAGACCATTTCTTTTAAGGTTCAATACAAAATGCAAGTTGTTTGTTATCATGATTACTACTATTATTGCTATTATTACATGCGATACAAGTAATGTGAATATGCTCCGAGTTCATCTGGCCTTTATGTCAGCATCTCCCCGTGGGGGTTTCTTTTGACGGATATTCTCTCTAATGTAACATGACCTCGCAGCTCTCTCCATGCATCTCTGAGTCTCTGAGTCACTAGCTGCACAAGGAGACCACCGCACTCCTTAAGAATGCCTGTAAGATTAGAGTAACCTAACCCTGAGTAAACCTCTCACTCCCGGTTCCCAGTGTACGAAAGATCAAACTGACAAACACCAACCACGTAATGCTTTGTACGGCAGAGGTTAACCTGGAACTTTCGATAATTATTCAGGATTATGTTGGAAATCATATTTGTCATCATATTCACTCGATACAATGTATCAGTATATTGTGCCATAACAGTTGATATAATTTTCAGCTCTGGCATTAGTTCAGCTACCTTGCTTCATGGATGTTCCATAATATTAAACATAACTATAAATGGATTTTTTTTTTTAAAAAGTACAAGGTGTCGTTCTGTAATCACTGAAAACGTCTAATTGTTGAGGTAGCTCTGCATTGCTTGATGCATGACACCACCCCTTCATAGATTATTTTCCTATAACAGCATACCCCCAAGTGATTTATTCTTACATAGTACCATTTATCAGGCTTTTCACTTATTTAATTCATTCTCTGGTCAGTCTACAGATTCTGAGACAGATCAGTGAGTTCAGGGCTTGTCAGAAATGAAGTGAAAATGTGTCATTAAGTCTGCATTTCATTTTTATCACACTGGGATTGTAAATAGACAGGCAGCTTATTGAGGCAGAGAGAGTGGGAGACACCCTGAGCAGACTCCTCATTTGTTCTGTGAACGCACGTGATATGCTGATGATTGATGCATTAGATTTGCCCCTCTCCATCCACTCTTCCCTCATCCCCACACTTCATTCTCTTCTGTATAAGAAGTGTTTGCTCAAATTTCGTTTAATTCACCGTTTATTTTTTAAAATAAATTCTCATATTAGGCAAGGACAAATTATAGAGTTACCTTAGTACCGATTTTGTACCGTGTATGCTAACCCTTTCTCTTTGTAACTGCCTCCAACTCCTTTGTATCCTCAACATGGCTTTTGGATCCTCAGGTGTAATGTTTTATTCCGAAGGTATTTTTCTCGCCAACACAACTGTTAACGCTCTTCCAAACGTCATACACTGACTTTAGATGTACTGAATTCTCCATGCATATGGCAGTGAAAAAAGGTCATTCTTAAATAATAAATTAATAGCGCATATGTGTACTCCGATCAGCCATAACATTAAAAACACCTGCCTAATATTGTGTAGGTCCCCGTTGTGACGTCAAAACAGCTCTGACCCGTGGAGGCATGGACTCCACAAGACCTCTGAAGGTGTGCTGTGGTATCTGGCACCAAGACGTTCGGAGCAGATCCTTTAAGTCTTGTATGTAGCGAGGTGGGGCCTCCATGGGTCGGACTTTTTTGTCCAGGACAGCCCACAGACGCTCGATCGGATTGAGATCTGGGGAATTTGGAGGCCGAGTCAACACCTTGAAATTTTTGTCATGTTCCTCAAACCGTTCCTGAACAATTATTGCTGTGAGGCAGGGTGCATTAACCTGCTGAAAGAGGCCACTGACATTACGGAGTATGATTGCAATAAAGGGGGGTACTTGGTCTGCAACAATGGTTAGGTAGGTGATACGTGTCAAATTAAACATCCACATGAATGCCAGGACCCGAGGTTTCCCAGCAGAACATTGCCCAGAGTATCACACTCCCTCCACCGACTTGCCTTAGTGCATATTGGTGCCATCTCTTCACCAGTTAAGTGACGCACACGCACCCGGCTGTCTACATGATGTAAAAGAAAACGTGATTCATCAGACCAGGCCACCTTCTTCCATTGCTCCATGGTCCAGTTCTGACGCTCACGTGTCCATTGTAGGTGCTTTCGGTGGTGGACAGGGGTCAGCATGGGCACTCTGACTGGTCTGCGGCTACGCAGTCCCATACGCAGCAAGCTGTGACACACGGTGTGTCCTGACACCTTTCTATCATAGCCAACATTAACATTTTCAGCAATTTGCACTACAGTAGGTCTTCTATGGGATCGGACCAGACGTGCTAGCCTTCGCTCCCCACGTACATCAATGAGCCTTGGGTGCCCATGAACCCTGTCACCAGTTCACCGGTTGTCCTTCCTTGGACCACTTTTGGTAGGTACTAACCACTGCATACCAGTAACACCCCAGAAGACCTGCCATTTTGGAGATGCTCTGACTCAATTGTCTCGCCATCATAATTTGGCCTTGTCAAAGTAGTTCAGATCCTTACGCTTGCCCATTTTTCCTGCTTCCAACACATCAATTTCTAGAACTCACTGTTCACTTGCTGCCTAATATATCCCACCCCCTGACCGGTGTCACTGTAACAAGATAATCAATGTTATTCACGTCACCTGTCAGTGGGTTTAATGTTATTGCTGATCGGTATATATTTAAAATGCTGTCTGAAATTGGACCCATATCTGGAGACAAAACTTCAATGCTTTTTTGACTATATTCCTGTTTCTTTTGCCTTACAGTTGCGATCATGTTTGAAGTTGAACATTGTAAAAACGTCGCCTGTTTTTCCCCCAAATTTAACTGCCCAGATTGACCACAGATTCATTTTCTTGGTTGAGCGGAGTGGAACCCGACATGTTCTTCTGCTGTTGTAGTCCATCAGCCTCAATGTTTAACATTTTGTGATGCTTTTCTGCTCACCATGGTTGTAAAGATTGGCTACACGAATTAATGTAGCCTTCCTGTCAGCTTGAATCAGTCGGGACATTCTCCTCTGGGCTCTCCCATTAATAAGGTGATGCTCATTGAATGCTGTTTGTTTCTCACACCATTCTGTGTAAACTCTAGAGACAGTAATGTGTGAAAATCCCAGGAGATCGGCATGTTCTGGAATACTCAAACCAGCCCAAAATGGCACCAACAAACTACATTATTATTATTCTTTAAGCTTCATGGGTTAGCTTTATTATTCTTGTTTGCTAGATTCCTCACCAGTTTTCTTCCTTTCAGTAGTTACAGAGTGTTTCCTGAAAGCTCTGTAGACGTGTTCTCAGGACCTCTGCATGCACTGATACTTACTCTGCCAGT
Organism: Ictalurus punctatus; assembly: GCF_001660625.3. Lineage (NCBI taxonomy): Eukaryota > Metazoa > Chordata > Actinopteri > Siluriformes > Ictaluridae > Ictalurus > Ictalurus punctatus. The sequence continues at coordinate 20,491,902 of NC_030435.2, forward strand.
CTGCGCACTCTATTCCCATGACAGCTGGTGCTTTTCGGGGAGTTTTTACCTTAAAAGGAGACAAAGAGAAGAGCAGCTCTTCCTGTGGGTGGGTTCACTTTGCCTTCTCTTCATGAATACAGCAAATCCTTTGACTCTCTCATTCCCTCTATCATGTCCAATCGCCTGGTCAGTTATCTGCAAATAATTGCATCATTCTCTTGATGAAGAATATACATAGTGCAAAATTATTGGCAATAACAATAAAGCTTTGTACTATAGACCTAATGGTATTTTTACTGCTTATATGTTTTTATATCTATTATCTGACTTATGCAGTCAATAATCAACAATCATTTGTCTCTTTTGCATTGTAAGCTCTCTCTCACTCTGTCTCTCTCTCTCTCTCTCTCTCTATTATATATATATATATATATATATATATATATATATATATATATATATATATATATATATATATTCTTTAAAGGTTTTTGAGCGACACTATTACTGCTTAGGGAAAGATAAGTGGTCCTGTAATTGTGTGGCTGAAAAAGTGTATCATTGTGTGTAATATATTTTGTTCACACATTACCTTACATCCTCTTGGTCCTCTAACTAAAAGTACTAAAGAGTTACCCTTAAGGTCTGATCCTGGAATTGGATAACAGTTTAATTGTCTTTTACAGTCTTCTTCAACTCCGCACGACTCTGAAACTCACAAACTGCATAATTAAAAGAAACAGTCGTCGTCGTCCCATCCCATCCCCCCCCCCCCCCACACACACACACACATGCACACACAAAATGCTTATATTGCAAGTGATTCATTAAAAATACAAGGAACCCGTAAGCATGACATTCTCACCCAGCATGAGACACAGATAAAAAGCGAGCCATAAAAATTCTTTAGCAAAGTTTTTAGCAGGGCTGCAACATTGAAGAATTTTTTTCAGCGCAACAGCATTTGAGAAGCGCTTACTTTTGCCAACTCAGCACTGATGTATCTTCGTTTATTTCTTATTCTGGTTTTGAAGCCATGGAGAAGCCTTTAAGACAAAAATCCTAGAGAAAAGTCCGTGCAAACCCCCATCTCTTCACTATCAACGCCACTGAGATGTGATTACACTGAAATGAGTCTCATTTTGGAGCAAAACCTCCAACAGGGAGCAATAACTAATCCAGAACGAACCATACCCTGGATATCTACCTGCATAAGAGTCCTCAGTTGGTTATCAGGTGGTGGAAAGTTATGGGTATATTTACTCAATATGTAAGATACTAGTCAAAATGATTCATGTTGACAGAATTAAAAAAAAATAATAGTTGAATAGCTTAAATGGCTCACTTCGCAGTTGAAGTAATGTCAAAATGTGTGAGCACAGATTTGTTGTCATAACGAGTCATAATGCATTGCTTGGTGGAAAAGTGATTCGATTCTGTTAAAGGAGCAGTGTGTATATTTTAGAATCTTCTACTGCACAGTTAAAGCTGCAGTCCTAAGCAGCTCTGGTTCGGCTGGGGGAGGAGCTCATTTCTGGGCCAGAAGAATGTAAGCAGAAACCTAGAGAAAAAAAAAAAAAAAAAAAAGCTCAGTCTATTACAAAGTATTTCAAAGGTATTTATTTCAAAGGCATTTTTGACATTTTATGATTATTACAGGTCTAGAAACCCTTTCAAACATTACAAACGGCACCTTTAAATCTTTAAGATGAGATAAAAGTGACTTCACTGTCAGCAGCTTGGACTTAATGCATTCTTAAGCCGCCATATTGATATTAAGTCTATATTAAGCTTCCAGGATTTGAAGGAGGAATTGCAAATTACAAGCATGTCTGACCTCAGACTTTTCCTTGGTTTGCTACAGCTCTTTTTTTTTTTTTTTTTCCATCTGCTCTTAACTCTCACTCAGGCGAGAAAAGGGGGAGTGGAAAAATAAAAAAGATCTCCCCTTTTAAATACTGGACCAACCCAGCTATTAACATATGCATTCTTTTGCAAATTAAACAGCACGTGAGCGAACCTTTTTCTTGATTTATTCATGTAAGAATTTGTAACAGTGTCGGTGATTAACTTTTTTTTCTTTTTTTTTTCTTTTACAGCAAAAAAAAAAATTCTTTCCTGAGCTGCTTGGACAGAACTTTCCTTTTTAGATTTACGTAGCTAAGAAGGGAAGTTCATTATTATTGGGTACAGGTTCTATTTTTATCTGTGATGAATGAGTTACAGGCCTGAAATGAAAGAACTCAGGGGAGTACGTTTCAAACACTGGAATTGTATTGCATCTTCAAAACGTCTTTAGTTCATCATGCTTGATATATTATACAATTCGTGTTGACTCACATAATCTATACATCTTGCTCTAGAGACAGATTGTACAGAGGTAATGTCCAGTTCCCTTAAAACACACTCCAAAAATAAAGCATCCAAATATGGAAAGTGGTTGAGAGAAAGATTTTGGATAAAGACTACTATAGGGAGGGGTGTGCATGTCTGAGTAGTGGTGTGCCTGATTATGTGTGTGTATGTGTGTCAGAAATGGGGTGTGTGTGCTTGAGGGGTGGTGTGTACTGTATCTTTGAGGATGGGGGGGGGGTGTCACCAAGGAGCAGGGTTCACTCCGACTACCTCAGGTTTAAACCTTCCACAGAAGCGTTGTGTTTCATTCTTTTATAGCCTGCTCTTTCCCTCAACTCTCCTCTCTTTCTCGCTGTCTCTCTCTCTCTCTCTCTCGTTCTTCCTCTGTGTGTCCTCCTCGTCATCTTGTCTTCACGACCTCCTCGCTTGACAAGGAAAAGCTCCATTCTGTCCATCCTCTACACTCTTGAGTGAGACCAGCTCCTTTGATTCTACACGTTTTCCTCTTAAGAGAGTCGTAAAAGCAGCCGGAAAAATGGAGGCGATCAAGAAGAAAATGCAGATGCTGAAGGCGGACAAGGAGAATGCCTTCGATCGTGCGGAGCAGTCCGAGACGGACAAGAAGGTCTCAGAGGACAAGTGCAAGCAGGTGAGACGTGGAGAAGCCCGAAGTATTCGCAGATGAATAAAAAAAAGAACTTTTTATTTTTTATTTTTTTAATGGAGCATTTTATTATGTGCATGTGCTTCAGAGGAGCATTCTGTGGATAGGGGCCCAAGCACCTATAGTGTATTTATAAATGATCTCTAAATATGATTTTATTGAGTGCAAAAGTTTGCATTCCCTTAAGAATAAATGAATAAGATATAAACATGTGTTAGCTGTTACAACAAGACCTTTTTTTTTTTTTAATTAACAAGATGAATTGTTCATTTTAACATTATATTGACAAATAGAACTTCACATACAGTTGTTTGGGCAAGTGTCATGACAACCACTTCTAAATACGAGCTCCATCATTGGCAGATCTTCTTCAGAATCTCAAGCATCCTGCTTTCAAGCACTTTCGAGGTCCACAGACTGTGGTAACTGTCTTAGATTTAACTCACTAATAATAATAAGGACCAGAGGGAAAACAGGGAGGAGAAGCATCTGCTAGTTTCCAGGAGCTCCTTGGCCTCACTAAATTCCAGCAGGGAACAGGCAGGGCCTCTGGAGTCACCAGGAATAACCCTGCGCCATACCAACTACCCCTCTGCTCTGTTGGCATTGGCTACCAGGGCATGGATACGGCTCTTAATAACCACCATAGAACTTTTGAGAAGAATCATTTCTTTAGATCAGTGCTCACCAACCCTCTTCCTTGAGATCTACCTTCTTGCAGGATTCATCTCCAACCAAAATCTGTTAAAACACACCTGTTTTAATTGATCCAGAACTTCTTACGGCAGTGATTAGATGGTCATGTGGGCACGATTATGGTTGGAGCTAAAGTCTTGAGGAAGGTAGATCTCCAGGAACAGCGTTGGTGACCACTGACCTAGAGAATAGTTGGGTTTAGGCGCTTCTATGTCATGCATATGCACCTCATGTACCTTGTTGTATTCAGAGAGTTTCGTTGCACATGGCCTGTAAAAGCTCAGGTGAATAGTTTTCCACAAAAAGTTGAAAGAGAAGTCATTTTAACGACTTGCAAATTTGTAACAATCTGCACAACTCAAGTGGTATGAAAAGTTATGAAGAATAAAGCCAGAACTCAAATTTGTTTGTGTTTCTCCTGAGATCAGGCACTATGCATTACGCAAGCTTAAATAGGACTTAGTAATCATATTGAAATATTTTTTTATTTTACCTCATGTTTATTTATTGGTGGAATAAATTACAGGAACCCCATTCAGCTTCTAACATTTCACATGGATAATTCAGCTTCCTAAAGAACTACAAGTATTACAACTCAATCGGTAGGCAAAATAAAGTGACTTATTCTGCGATCTGAAGGAATGCACATTATACATGAAGAGAAGTCTTGATTTCATCCAGTGGACTAGATGCAGATTTACACCTCCTCCATTAGCTCAGATACGAGAGGTACGGTTACTGCGTAGAGTTTAATTACACTGACCAGAACTATGGGAATTATCAGCAGCTCACGTACACCTTGAGTCCAACTGAGATTCGACACAGATTATAGTGTATTCGAATGTAATGATGTGAAGGGTACTGATATGGCTTCAAATATTTGGGGTTAGAATACAGCACTAGTATGACTGGACACTATAAATACATCTGTCCATCTTCACTCTTGTATGTGAACCCTTTGGAAAGGACAGTGTAGGATTACAATCTTCCTATCCGAGATGTGTTGCTTGTTCAAACATTTATTCAGTAAGGAAGACCTCAGTGGTGCAATATGAAATGTAAGTACTAATCTAATTGACAAGTTTAACAATGGCACGCATTATCCGAGGGACGTTTATTGATAATTAGTGATGTCATGGTGGCGAGTGATGGTAGAATGACTGTATTTCTGCTGTGTGGATCAGTTGGAGGACGAGCTGCTGGCACAGCAGAAGAAACTCAAGGGAACAGAAGATGAACTGGACAAGTACTCCGAGGCCCTTAAAGATGCCCAGGAGAAACTGGATCTGTCTGAGAAGAAGGCCACAGAAGTAAGTACATAAACATCAGAAAGACAGGCAGATGTCAATATGGCCATGTAGACATATAGAGTTGGTGACCTATGTGCAAAATGTTTTGCTAGTCTTTACATGAGAAAAGTTGCACCTATTCAGAGTTGGGTTGCGCACCCGAGACAATACATTTACGGCATTTTGGCAGATGCCCTTATCCAGAGTGACTTACAGTTATCTCATTTATCCAACTGATAAATTGAGGGTTAAGGCCTTGCCCAAGGGCCCAACTGTGGTAGCTTGGCAGTGCACAAGCACTCGCCTTTGATGTAAAAATAAATAAATAAATAAATAAATAAATAATCAGGTATAGAAAATACGGACTTAGGAAACAAAATAGCTTTTTTGTTTACTTGCTGGCAAATGTATTATAATGGAACACTGAAATGAACATCTAATATAAGTCTGTATTGCCAATGTATTGTTGCATGAATTATCCTAGCTGTAATTTAAAAGTAGTTACGTTTGAGGTCTGAACACGGATATGTGCGGTTTCGTTATTAAATCCTCACTGCACATTACCTCAACTCTGAATACAGCCCATTGTGGATAATAATAGTTTGCTTTTTTAGGTCATAAACTCAAATAAGGGTCAAAGGAACATGAATAACTGTTCCCATTAAATGATTTCAAGCAGACCATGACGCCCGATTAGGTCAGAAATGTTCAACTCTACACTCTGAGGGGGAAAAGGGGTTTAAGGTTTCCTAGATAGTAAAAGGTTTTTGCTTATTGAAGCGCTTCTACTTGGAAAAGGAAAATCTTCTACAAAGAACCTTGAAGGGTTTACCCCAGAGGAACAAACTGAAGAACCAGCACAAATTTTGGACCACTGGGCATATTAATGTACCAGACCCACTCCCACGCCTTTTGTTCTCCTGGGCCAGGGGTGTCCAATCTTATCCACAAAGGGCCAGTGTGGGTGCAGGTTTTCATTCTAACCAAGCAGAAGCGACACCTGATTCCACCTGAATAATCAGTTGATCTTGGCTTTCAGTACACTCAGATGTGGCTTCTACTTGGTTAGAATTAAAACACCCACGTTGGCCCTTTCCAGATAGGATTGGACACCCCTGTCCTGGACGATATTTGTACCTCAAGAATATTCCCAGGTCCTACTCTGAGCTGTGAGCAATTTTAGTCAGAAAAACCCTTTTAGTATGGTTTTGGGGGTAATTCTGAGAGGCGTGATGAATACAGGCCCATTCTCTAGATTGCACCCAAGTCTTAAAGACAATGCATGAAAACCCAAAGACGGAATAATCAACCATGCAGGGATTTACCAAAATGGTCCTACAACATTCCTACGTCTAGCTTCATTTGTTCCATTTGCAACACTGGCTGCAATTCAATTGAGAGATTTTCATTACAGACGTAGGCCACGTTGTATCACTGTTTAAAATCTGGAACCATAAAACTCAAGCTATAGACACTGATAATCTTTAGGAATCCTGAAGCATTAGTAGTGAAAACCACATTTAAGGCCTACAGAGAGGTAAATTAGAGGCAGCGAGAAGGCACTGGATACAAAGGAGCCAAAACATGACTCAAACAGATCATTATTAAAAGTAGTCTGGACATGACGTCTCCAGCGGTGTCATTCATTCCTAATAGATTTCGAAAAGCGTGATCTTACTAAGATTTTTTTTTTTTTAATCCTATCTTGTTCATGCTGTACTTTGTCATTAAATAATTCCATGTAAGAGAAATGCTAGAGTAGCTAGAGTTTAAAAAAAAACAAAAAACAAAAAAAAGCCCACATCCAAATCCAAGATCATTCCCTTTAGCTTAATGATTTACTTCCCATAATACACCTCTGTTCTCAGTTACATGCCGATTCCTGGAAGGGTGTGTTCACTTCCCACATCAAGTTAATTATGTTCATAACACAATTCTCTGTTTATTGAGACATATTAAACACCTGGCACCACTGACAGACACACAGACACACCCACACACACACACACACACACACACATAGACAAAGGCCAGACCCCAGTCAGTTATGCCGCAGCCCTGGAATGGATGGAATGCGTCTAAAGCAAACAGTGAAGTTTCCCCTCCAGAGTCTGATACATCACTCCAGACCTCTTCCCCTGGGGGTTAGAAAACACATTCACGCACATTCCTGCTGTCCACAAATCCCAAAACCAAACTCTCTCTCTCTCTCTCTCACACACACACACACACATACTGAGAGAGAGAGAGAGAGAGAGAGAGAGAGAGAGAGAGAGAGAGAGAGAGAGAGTAGCAATAGAAGTGTAATATAACTTACTTTTCATATTTTGATTTTCATCATTAAGTCTGACTGTGTATTTTCCACATCCTTCACTTGCACATCCGTTTGGATTAACATCCAAATGGAGGGTTTTTGAGTTATTTTCAGAAATTTCCTGAGAGAATTGTGTGAAACAAATCAGCACTAAATTCAGACTTTGCAGTTTCCAGTGTAATGTCAGATTGTACGTGGGCTGTATCCTCCTGGGATAGCTTAGTATTCCATTCTCTCCCGCTCTCTCTCTCTTTCTCTGTGTGTGTGTGTGTGTGTGTGTGTGTGTGTGTGTGTGAGAGCGAGAGAGAGAGACAGATGAAACAGATGAGAGACAGAAAACAGTTTAGACAGGATCCTAACCCTGGTTAATCCTTGGATTTCAACTGTGTGTAAATCCAATTAGTTAGATACTGTACATCTTCCTTTGGATTATGATTCAAAAAACGATTACAGACTTCACTGCTAAAAGTCACTTAGCCTCCCAAAAACTAACCCAAACAAGAAGTCAGAAAAAAAAAATTTCTATGTTACACAGATGATACCGTATATGTCTGTTAAGGGATTATGTAACGCTTAAACATCTTAAACATCACCTTGAGATTCATTCGTTCATTTTGAGAATGGAGAAATCATTCAGAGTTGCGTTTTCAGTTGAATTTGGAGAAACCACTCAAAGCATTCGTTGTGTTGAACTATTTCAGTCGCTCTTGCTGGATTTGCTCATTGCAAACAACTGAAAGTCTGTACATTTGGACGATAAACCCGATTTGCAATTCGGGTTGAATCATTTCGATTGCACCTGTAAAACCCAATCCGGTTTCCTCCCCCAGTCCAAAGACATGCATGGTAGGCTGACTGGTGAGTCCAAAGTGTCCGTAGTGTATGAATGTGTATGTGATTGTGCCCTGCGATGGTTTGGCACCCTATCCAGGGTGTACTCCGCCTTGCGCCCGATGCTCCCTGGGATAGACTCCAGGTTTCCCCGTGACCCTGAAAAGTATTAAGCGGTATAGAAGATGGATGGATGGATGGATGGATGTAAAACCCAAGAAGACAGTGGAACCTACGGTAATTTACAAATCACCTGAATACGCTTCATTTCCAAACAGCAAGAGGTCACTGGGAACGGAAAAGCAATCAGGCCGGGACTGGCTAGGCTGTGTGTCTGTCCGCCCCTCAGAGCAATGAACGTTCCCAAAAACAAGTGGCCTAAGCGTTACCAGCCAAACCCAACTCTCCGCTTTCAACCAGGTTATATGTCAAGGTGGCACTTCAAAAAAGAAAGCCTTCATTGTTTCTTTGGCTTCAGTGCACTTCATCCCTGATCCCCTTCCAGGACCAAACGCTTGTTACATGCATCCAGCGTCCAGAAAGCATCTGCCCACATTTCATACAGGAAGACCTTCCTCCTCCTACAGGCATGATGTCATCTGAAACCACCTTCTTTCCCAGGATTGGAAGATTTAACGCGAAACTTTTCTTGGCGCGTTCCTGCCCTTTTTCCTCCTCCATTGCGCTCACAGAACTGCTCATGGAAGCTGACTTCAGGGAACAACCCTAGCACAGACATTCATTACTGAGAGCTGCTTTAAATCCTGGATTTAACTTGAAGTCTGTCTTTCATTCATCAGGAGGGTTTAATAAGCTACTCTTTGCGCACTCTGGGTCATTTTGGGTGACTCGTTTGGTTAAACTTGTGTTTATTGCTGACGGCGCAGTAATGGCTCTGAACTCGTTAGACTCGGTGAAGAGGAGGATCCAGGCCTTACAGCAGCAGGCGGATGAAGCTGAGGATCGAGCCCAGGTTTTCCAGAGAGAGCTGGATGAAGAACGGGATCTCCGCGAGAAAGTGAGACTTTGCGCATTTTTACATCTTTTTTTTTTTTGCTTCCTATCGATGAGCGATTCGCGGACGAATCGATTCCTCCTTGAAAGACTCGTTCGGTGCGAATCGATTCGGGTATCGTTTCGCCCATGTTGTCAGTCGTATTAAACTCTATGTTTAAGTGTTCATTCATTTGAAACGTTAATAAACTATCTTTCGCGTGGAAAGGTGGAAATAGTGAACTTGTAAACGTATTAAAAGATACATAAATGCACTGTAATTTTTACGTTTTTTTGTTTGTAGAGTTAAACTGGAGGGCAGAGTGGCTTAGTTCGACTCCTTGCATCTGCAGGGTTGGGGGTTCGAGTCCCGCCTCCGCCCTGTGTGCGTGGCGCTTACATGTTCTCCCCATGTTTCGAGGGCTTCCTCTGGGTAGTTCAGTTTCCTCCCCCAGTCTATAGACATATGTTGTAGGCTGATTGGCATCTCTAAATTGTCCGTAGTGTGTGAATGGGTGTGAGTGTGTGTGCGATTGTGCCCTGCGATGGGTTGGCACCCCGCCCAGGGTGTTCTCCACCCAGGATGTCCTCCACCCCGTGCCCGAGTCCCCTGGGATAAGCTCTAGGCTTCCTGCGACCCTGTGTAGGATAAGCGATACAGAAAATGAATGGATGGAGACAAAAGATAGATACTAACAGTACAAGAGATGTCTCCTTAAGGGCACCACCCCAGTGACAAGGTAAGGTATACTTTAGTGTGCTTTTTTTCTAAGTGTTGCAATTCAACAAAATTGTGAATAGTAAATGTATCCTTATATGATTACTCTTCCAAAAAAAAACAACAAATATATAACACAATATTAGTGTTCAGTGAGTTGGCCAGAATTTATTTTAAGGTTTTATGTCTATTTTGTGGTGCCATTCGATCAGTTATGGCTGTTCTAGATCTACAGAAATGCGCACCAATTACATTTTAAGATAGAGAAAGTTTTCTTGGCGGATGGCGAATCCAGAGCCTGTCCTGGAAATTTGGTGGGTATGATGTGGTGTTACACCCTTGGTGGGTTCACCAGTGCATTGGAGGGCACTGTGCGCACACACATTCACACTCCACACTTAGGAGCAATTTAGAGTAGCCAGCCCACCATGTTCTTGGGAAGTCAGAGGAAACCAGAGACCCTGGTGGAGACAAGCAAAACTCCAGACAGACAGTAACACAAGCTTAGGATCGAACCGCAGGGGCGTACGCGGGAGCTGTGAGGCGGCAACGCTACACACTATTACAATAGTTTGCATAACATAGTCTAAAATATTTTACAAAATATCATTTTTCACAGTTTTCTACAGTATATTTCACATATGGGTAATTATATATTGACAATAGAATGCATAGACTTAATGCGTAGAAAATATACATATATCGACATATTTTGGTAACATTACACAGAATGGCAGTGTGCTCATAGCTATATGTAATCATGTACATGTAATTAACGTGGATTAATGTCGAATCAGAACTGTAGCTTAGGCAATATTTCTGTCATTCGAGTTAATTCTCATATATTCTTCTGTTATTCTCATGTTATTCATTAAGTAGTATGAATTATGCAGTAACTACAGTGAAACTAATAGAAAATGTATGTAGTTATGACAGTGAAGAATGTATGTCTGGGAGGATAAGGGGTTAAATGAGTTTATTTG